>NW_024471189.1:0-63840 GCF_017639515.1 Carcharodon carcharias
TGCAGCTATGGAAAAGGAAGGCAGCTAAGGAAAAGGAGTGCAGCTGAGAAAACTGAGTGCAGCGAAGGAAAAGGAGTGCAGCAGAGAAAACTGAGTGCAGCTAAGGAAAAGGACTGCAGCAGAGAAAACTGAGTGCAGCTAAGGAAAAGGAGTGCAGCTAAGGAAAAGGAGTGCAGCAGAGAAAACTGAGTGCAGCTAAGGAAAAGGAGTGCAGAAAAGGAAAAGGAGGGAAGCTAAGGAAAAGGTGTGCAGCTAAGGCAAAGGAGTGCAGGTAAGGAAAACCGAGTGCAGTTAAGGAAACGGTGTGCAGCTAAGGAAAAGGACTGCAGCTAAGGAAAAGGAGTGCAGCTAAGGAAAAGGAGTGCAGCTAAGGAAAAAGAGGGCAGCTAAGGAAAAAGGTGTGCAGCTAAGGAAAAGGAGTGAAGCTAAGGAAAAGGAGTGCGGCTAAGGAAAAAGAGGGCAGCTAAGGAAAAGGATTGCAGCTAAGGAAGCGGAGTGCAGCTAAGGAAGAAGAAGGCAGCTAAGGAAAAGGAGTGCAGCTAAGGAAAAGGAGTGCAGCTAAGGAAAAGGAGTGCAGCTAAGGAAAACTGATTGCAGCTAAGGAAAAGGTGTACAGCTATGGAAAAGAAGGGAAGCTAAGGAAAAGAGTGCAACTAAGGAAAACAGAGTGCAGCTAAGGAAAAGGATTGCAGCTAAGGAAAAGGAGTGCAGCTAAGGAAAAGGAGTGCAGCTAAGGAAAAAGAGGGCAGCTAAGGAAAAAGGTGTGCAGCTAAGGAAAAGGAGTGCAGCTAAGGAAAAGGAGTGCAGCTAAGGAAAAGGATTGCAGCTAAGGAAGCGGAGTGCAGCTAAGGAAGAAGAGGGCATCTAAGGAAAAGGATTGCGCCTAAGGAAAAGGAGAGCAGCTAAGGAAATGGAGGTCAGCTCAGGAAAAGGAGTGCGGCTAAGGAAAAGGAGGTTAGCTAAGGAAAAGCCGTGCGGCTAAGCAAACAGAGTGCAGCAAAGGAAAAGGAGTGCAGCTAAGGAAAACAGAGTGCAGTTAAGGAAAAGGAGTGCAGCTAAGGAAAAGGAGTGCAGCTAAGGAAAAGGAGTGCAGCTAAGGAAAAAGTGGGCAGCTAAGGAAAAAGGTGTGCAGCTAAGGAAAAGGAGTGCAGCTAAGGAAAAGGAGTGCAGCTAAGGAAAAGGATTGCAGCTAAGGAAAAGGAGTGCAGTTAAGGAAAAGGAGTGCAGCTAAGGAAAAGGAGTGCAGCTAAGGAAAAGGATTGCGCCTAAGGAAAAGGAGAGCAGCTAAGGAAATGGAGGTCAGCAAAGGAAAAGGAGTGCGGCTAAGGAAAAGGAGGTCAGCTAAGGAAAAGCCGTGCGGCTAAGCAAACAGAGTGCAGCAAAGGAAAAGGATTGCAGCTAAGGAAAACAGAGTGCAGTAAAGGAAAAGGAGTGCAGCTAAGGAAAAGGAGTGCAGCTAAGGAAAAAGAGGGCAGCTAAGGAAAAAGGTGTCCAGCTAAGGAAAAGGAGTGCAGCTAAGGAAAAGGAGTGCAGCTAAGGAAAAGGATTGCAGCTAAGGAAAAGGAGTGCAGTTAAGGAAAAGGAGTGCAGCTAAGGAAAAGGAGTGCAGCTAAGGAAAAGGATTGCGCCTAAGGAAAAGGAGAGCAGCTAAGGAAAAGGAGGTCAGCTAAGGAAAAGGAGTGCGGCTAAGGAAAAGGAGGTCAGCTAAGGAAAAGAAGGGCAGCTAAGGAAAAGGAGGGCAGCTAAGGAAACGGAGGGCAGCTAAGGAAACGGAGTGCAGCTAAGGAAAACGGAGGGCAGCTAAGGAAAAGGAATGCATCTAAGGAAAAGGAGGGCAGCAAAGGGAAACGGATGGCAGCTAAGGAAAAGGAGTGCAGCTAAGGAAAAGGAATGCAGCTAAGGAAAAGGAATGCAGCTAAGAAAAAGGAATACAGCAAAGGAAAAGGAATGCAGCTAAGGAAAAGGAGTGCAGCTAAGGAAAAGGAGTGCAGCTAAGGAAAAGGAGTGCAGCTAAGGAAAAGGAATGCAGCTAAGGAAAAGGAGTGCAGCTAAGGAAAAGGAATGCAGCTAAGGAAAAGGAGTGCAGCTAAGGAAAAGGAGTGCAGCTAAGGAAAAGGAGTGCAGCTAAGGAAAATGGAGGGCAGCTAAGGAAAAGGAGTGCAGCTAAGGAAAACGGAGGGCAGCAAAGGAAAATGGAGGGCAGCTAAGGAAAACGGAGGGCAGCAAAGAAAAACGGAGAGCAGCTAAGGAAAACGGAGATAAGGTAAGGAAATGGAATACAGCAAAGGAAAAATGATTGCAGCTAAGGAAAAGGAGTGCAGCTAAGGAAAAGGAGGGCAGCTAAGGAAAAGGAGGGCAGCTAAGGAAAACGGAGTGCAGCTAAGGAAAAGAAGGGCAGCCAAGGAAAATTGTGTAGCTAAGGAAACTGAGTGCAGGTAAGGAAAGGGAGTGCAGCAAAGGAAAAGGAGTGCAGGTAAGGAAAAGGAGAATAGCTAAGGAAAAGCAGTGCTGCTAAGGAAAAGGAGTGCAGCTAAGGAAAAGGAGAATAGCTAAGGAAAAGGAGTGCAGCTAAGGAAAAGGAGGGTGGCTAGGGAAAAGGAGTGCAGCTAAGGAAAAGGAGTGCAGCTAAGGAAAGGGAGTGCTGCCAAGGAAAAGGAGTGCAGCTAAGGAAAAGGAGAATAGCTAAGGAAAAGCAGTGCTGCTAAGGAAAAGGAGTGCAGCTAAGGAAAAGGAGAATAGCTAAGGAAAAGGAGTGCAGCTAAGGAAAAGGAGGGTGGCTAGGGAAAAGGAGTGCAGCTAAGGAAAAGGAGTGCAGCTAAGGAAAAGGAGTGCAGCTAAGGAAAAGGAGTGAGGCTAAGGAAAACAGAGTGCAGCTAAGGAAAAGGAGTGCAACTAAGGAAAAGGAGTGAGGCTAAGGAAAACAGAGTGCAGCTAAGGAAAAGGAGGGCAACTAAGGAAAAGGAGTGCAGCTAAGGAAAACGGAGATAAGCTAAGGAAAAGGAGTGCAGCTAAGGGAAACAGAGGGCAGCTAAGGAAAACGGAGTGCAGCTAAGGAAAAGGAGTGCAGCTAAGGAAAATGCAGGGCAGCAAAGGAAAATGGAGAGCAGCTAAGGAAAAGGAGTGCAGCTAAGGAAAACGGAGTGCAGCTAAGGAAAAGGACTGCAGCTAAGGAAAAGGAGTGCAGCTAAGGAAAACGGTGTGCAGCTAAGGAAAAGGAGGGCAGCTAAGGAAAATTGTGCAGCTAAAGTAAATGGAGTGCAACTAAGGCAAAGGAGTGCAGCTAAGGAAAAGCAGAGCAGCTAAGGAAAATTATGCAGCAAAGGAAAACAGAGAGCACCTAAGGCAAAAGAGTGCAGCTAAGGAAAAGGAGAGCAGGGAAGAAAAGGAGGTCAGCTAAGGAAAAGGAGTGCAGGTAAGGAAAAGGAGTGCAGCAAAGAAAAAGGAGGCCAGCTAAGGAAAATTCTGCAGCTAAGGAAAACTGAGTGCAGCTAAGGAAAAGGAGTGCAGCTAAGGGAAACAGAGGGCAGCTAAGGAAAACGGAGTGCAGCTAAGGAAAAGGAGTGCAGCTAAGGAAAATGCAGGGCAGCAAAGGAAAATGGAGAGCAGCTAAGGAAAAGGAGTGCAGCTAAGGAAAACGGAGTGCAGCTAAGGAAAAGGACTGCAGCTAAGGAAAAGGAGTGCAGCTAAGGAAAACGGTGTGCAGCTAAGGAAAAGGAGGGCAGCTAAGGAAAATTGTGCAGCTAAAGTAAATGGAGTGCAACTAAGGCAAAGGAGTGCAGCTAAGGAAAAGCAGAGCAGCTAAGGAAAATTATGCAGCAAAGGAAAACAGAGAGCACATAAGGCAAAAGAGTGCAGCTAAGGAAAAGGAGAGCAGGGAAGAAAAGGAGGTCAGCTAAGGAAAAGGAGTGCAGGTAAGGAAAAGGAGTGCAGCAAAGAAAAAGGAGGCCAGCTAAGGAAAATTCTGCAGCTAAGGAAAACTGAGTGCAGCTAAGGAAAAGGAGTGCGGCTAAGGAAAACAGAGTGCAGCTAAGGAAAAGAGGGCAGCTAAGGAAACGGAGGGCAGCTTAGGAAATGGAGGGCAGCAAAGGAAAAGGAGTGCAGCTAAGGAAAATGGAGGGCAGCTAAGGAAAACGGAGGGCAGCTAAGGAAAAGGAGGGCAGCTAAGGAAAACGGAGGGCAGCTAAGGAAAAGGAGGGCAGCTAAGGAAAACGGAGGGCAGCTAAGGAAAATGCAGGGCAGCTAAGGAAAAGGAGGGCAGCTAAGGGAAAAGGACTGCCGGTAAGTAAATTGGAATGCAGCTAAGGAACATGGAGTGCAGCTAAGGAACATGTAGTGCAGCTAAGGAACATGGAGTGCAGCTAAGGGAAAGGAGGGCAGCTAAGGAAAACTGTGCAGCTAAAGTTAATGGAGTGCAGCTAAGGCAAAGGAGTGCAGCTAAGGAAAAGCAGAGCAGCTAAGGAAAATTATGCAGCAAAGGAAAATATAGTGCACCTAAGGCAAAAGAATGCAGATAAGGAAAAGGAGAGCAGGGAAGAAATGGAGGTCAGCTAAGGAAAAGGAGTGCAGGTAAGGAAACTGAGTGCAGCAAAGGAAAAGGAGGCCAGCTAAGGAAAATTCTGCAGCTAAGGAAAACTGAGTGCAGCTAAGGAAAAGGAGTGAGGTTAAGGAAAACAGAATGTAGCTAAGGAAAAGAGGGCAGCTAAGGAAACGGAGGGAAGCTAAGGAAATGGAGGGCAGCAAAGGAAAAGGAGTGCAGCTAAGGAAAACGGAGGGCAGCTAAGGAAAACAGAGGGCAGCTAAGGAAAACGGAGGGCAGCGAAGGAAAAGGAGGGCAGCTAAGGAAAAGGAGGGCAGCTAAGGAAAACGGAGGGCAGCTAAGGAAAATGCAGGGCAGCTAAGGAAAAGGAGGGCAGCTAAAAAAAAGGAGTGCAGCTAAGGCAAAGGAGTGCAGCTAAGGAAAACGGATTGCAGCTAAGGAAAATGTTTGCAGCTAAGGAAAACGGAGTGCACCTAAGGAAAAGGAGGGCAGCTAAGGAAAATTGTGCAGCTAAAGTAAATGGAGTGCATCTAAGGCAAAGGAGTGCAGCTAAGGAAAAGCAGAGCAGCTAAGGAAAATTATGCAGCAAAGGAAAACAGAGTGCACCTAAGGCAAAAGAGTGCAGATAAGGAAAAGGAGAGCAGGGAAGAAAAGGAGTGCAGCTAAGGAAAAGGAGTGCAGGTAAGGAAACGGAGTGCAGCAAAGGAAAAGGAGGCCAGCTAAGGAAAATTCTGCAGCTAAGGAAAACTGAGTGCAGCTAAGGAAAAGGAGTGCGGCTAAGGAAAACAGATTGCAGCTAAGGAAAAGAGGGCAGCTAAGGAAATGGAGGGCAGCTAAGGAAATGGAGGGCAGCAAAGGAAAAGGAGGGCAGCTAAGGAAAACGGAGGGCAGCTAAGGAAAAGGGAGTGCAGCTAAGGAAAAGAAGGGCAGCTAAGGAAACGGAGTGCAGCTAAGGCAAATGGAGGGCAGCTAAGGAAAACAGAGGGCAGCTAAGGAAAATGCAGGGCAGCTACGGAAAAGGAGAGCAGCTAAAAAAAAGGAGTGCAGCTAAGGGAAAAGGAGTGCAGCTAAGGGAAAAGGAGTGCAGCTAAGAGAAAAGGAGTGCAGCTAAGGGAAAGGAGTGCAGTTAAGGAAAACGGAATACAGCTAAGGAAAATGTTTGCAGCTAAGGAAAAGGAGGGCAGCTAAAAAAAAGGAGTGCAGCTAAGGGAAAAGGAGTGCAGCTAAGGGAAAGGAGTGCAGCTAAGGAAAACAGAGTTCAGCTAAGGAAAGTGTTTGCAGCTAAGGAAAACTGAGTGCAGCTAAGGAAAAGGAGTGCAGCTAAGAAAAACAGAGTGCAGCTAAGTAAAACGGAATGCAGCTAAGGAAAATGTTTGCAGCTAAGGTAAACAAAATGAAGCTAAGGAAAACAGTGTGCAGCTAAGGAAAAGGACGGCAGCTAAGGAAAATTGTGCAGCTAAAGTAAATGGAGTGCATCTAAGGCAAAGGAGTGCAGCTAAGGAAAAGCAGAGCAGCTAAGTAAAATTATGCAGCAAAGGAAAACAGAGTGCACCTAAGGCAAAAGAGTGCAGATAAGGAAAAGGAGAGTAGGGAAGAAAAGGAGGTCAGCTAAGGAAAAGGAGTGCAGGTAAGGAAAAGGAGTGCAGCAAAGGAAAAGCAGTGCAGCTAAGGAAAATTCTGCAGCTAAGGAAAACTGAGTGCAGCTAAGAAAAAGGAGTGCAGCTAAGGAAAAGAGGGCAGCTAAGGAAATGGAGGGCAGCAAAGGAAATGGAGTGCGGCTAAGGAAAACGGAGTGCAGCTAAGGAAAATGGAGTGCAGCTAAGGAAAAGGAGGGCAGCTAAGGAAAAGGAGGGCAGCTAAGGAAAACGGAGGGCAGCTAAGGAAAAGGTGGGCAGCTAACGAAACGGAGGGCAGCAAAGGAAATGGAGTGCAGCTAAGGAAAACGGAGGGCAGCTAAGGAAAAGGTGGGCAGCTAAAAAAAAGGAGTGCAGCTAAGGGAAAAGGAGTGCAGCTAAGGAAAACGGAGTGCAGCTAAGGAAATTGAATGCAGCTAAGGAAACGGAGTGAAGCTAAGGAAAACGTGTGCAGCTAAGGAAAATGTGTGCAGCAGAGAAAACTGAGTGCAGCTAAGGAAAAGGAGTGCAGCCATGGAAAATGAGGTCAGCTAAGGAAAATGGAGTGCAGCTAAGGAAACGGAGTGAAGCTAAGGAAAATGTGTGCAGCTAAGGATAACAAAGTGCGGCCAAAGGATTAAAAAAGTGCAGCTAAGGAAAAGGAGGGCAGCTAAGGAAAAGGTGTGCAGTTAAGGAAAACGGAAGGCAGCTAAGGAAAAGGAGGGAAGCTAAGGAAAACGGTGGGCAGGTAAGGAAAACGGATTGCAGCTAAGGAAAACGGAGTGCAGCTAAGGAAAATGGAGATAAGCTAAGGAAAAGGAGTGCAGCCATGGAAAATGAGGTCAGCTAAGGAAAATGGAGTGCAGCCAAGGAAAAATGAGTGCAGCTAAGGTAAAGGAGTGCAGCTAAGGAAAACGAGTGCAGCTAAGGAAAACGGAGTGCAGCTAAGGAAAACGGAGTGCAGCTAGGGAAAACGGAGTGCAGCTAAGGAAAACGGATTGCAGCTAAGGAAAAGGAGTGCAGCTGAGGAAACGGAGTGCAGCTAAGGAAAAGGAGTGCAGCTAAGGAAAACGGAGTGCAGCTAAGGAAAACGGAGTGTAGCTAAGGAAAAGGAGTGCAGCTGAGGAAAAGGAGTGCAGCTAAGGAAAACGAGTGCAGCTAAGGAAAACGGAGTGCAGCTAAGGAAAATGTGTGCGGGTGAGGAAAATTGTACAGCTAAGGAAAAGGAATGCAGCTAAGGAAAAGGAATGCAGCTAAGGAAAAGGAATGCAGCTAAGGAAAAGGAGTGCAGCTAAGGAAAAGGAATGCAGATAAGGAAAAGGAATGCAGCTAAGGGTAAGGAGAGCAGCTAAGGCAAA
Source organism: Carcharodon carcharias (assembly GCF_017639515.1). Taxonomy (NCBI): domain Eukaryota; kingdom Metazoa; phylum Chordata; class Chondrichthyes; order Lamniformes; family Lamnidae; genus Carcharodon; species Carcharodon carcharias. The sequence goes on from NW_024471189.1 coordinate 7,509, forward strand.
TTGTGCAGCTAAGGAAAACGGAGTGCAGCTAAGAGAATGGAGTGCAGCTAAGGAAAAGGAGTGCAGCTAAGGTAAAGGAGTGCAGCTAAGGTAAAGGAGTGCAGCAAAGGAAATGGAATGCAGCTAAGGAAATGGAATGCAGCTAAGGAAATGGAATGCAGCTAAGGAAACGGAGTGAAGCTAAGGAAAACTGAGTGCAGCTAAGGAAATGGAATGCAGCTAAGGAAATGGAATGCAGCTAAGGAAACAGAGTGAAGCTAAGGAAAACGTGTGCAGCTAAGGAAAATGTGTGCAGCAGAGAAAACTGAGTGCAGCTAAGGAAAAGGAGTGCAGCCATGGAAAATGAGGTCAGCTAAGGAAAATGGAGTGCAGCTAAGGAAACGGAGTGAAGCTAAGGAAAATGTGTGCAGCTAAGGATAACAAAGTGCGGCTAAGGATAACAGAGTGCAGCTAAGGAAAAGGAGGGCAGCTAAGGAAAAGGTGTGCAGCTAAGGAAAACGGAGGGCAGCTAAGGAAAACGGAGGGTAACTAAGGAAAAGGTGGGCAGCTAACAAAAAGGAGTGCAGCTAAGGAAAATGGAGGGCAGGTAAGGAAAACAGAGTGCAGCTAAGGAAAAGGTGTGCAGCTAAGGAAAAGGAGGGCAGCTAAGGAAAAGGAGGGCAGCTAAGGAAAAGGGAGGGCAAGTAAGGAAAACGGAGGGCAAGTAAGGAATACATAGTGCAGCTAAGGAAAATGGAGATAAGCTAAGGAAAAGGAGTGCAGCTAAGGAAAATGAGTGCAGCTAAGGAAAAGGAGTGCAGCTAAGGAAAATTGTACAGCTTAGAAAAGGAGTGCAGCTAAGGAAAATGGTACAACTAAGGAAAAGGAGTGCAGCTAAGGCAAAGGAGTGCAGGTAAGGAAAACCGAGTGCAATTAAGGAAACGGTGTGCAGCTAAGGAAAAGGAGTGCAGCTAAGGAAAAGGAGTGCAGCTAAAGAACACAGAGTCAAGCTAAGGAAAACAGAGTGTAGCTAAGGAAAATTAGAGCAGCTAAGGAAAATTGTGCAGCTTAAGAAAACGGAGTGCAGCTAACGAAACGGAGTGCAGCTATGGAAAAGGAATGCAGCTAAGGAAAAGGAGTGCAGCTGAGAAAACTGAGTGCAGCTAAGGAAAAGGAGTGCAGCAGAGAAAACTGAGTGCAGCTAAGGAAAAGGAGCGCAGCAGAGAAAACTGAGTGCAGCTAAGGAAAAGGAGTGCAGCTAAGGAAAAGGAGTGCAGCAGAGAAAACTGAGTGCAGCTAAGGAAAAGGAGTGCAGCTAAGGCAAATGCAGGGTAGCTAAAGAAAAGGAGTACAGCTAAGGAAAATGGAGGGCAGCTAAGGAAAAGGAGTGCAGCTAAGGAAAAGGAGTGCAGCTAAGGAAAAGGAGTGCAGCTAAGGAAAAAGAGGGCAGCTAAGGAAAAAGGTGTGCAGCTAAGGAAAAGGAGTGCAGCTAAGGAAAAGGAGTGCAGCTAAGGAAAAAGAGGGCAGCTAAGGAAAAGGATTGCAGCTAAGGAAGCGGAGTGCAGCTAAGGAAGAAGAGGGCAGCTAAGGAAAAGGAGTGCAGCTAAAGAAAAGGAGTGCAGCTAAGGAAAAGGAGTGCAGCTAAGGAAAACAGATTGCAGCTAAGGAAAAGGTGTACAGCTATGGAAAAGAAGGGAAGCTAAGGAAAAGGAGGGCAGCTAAGGAAAACGGAGTGCAGCTAAGGAAAAGGATTGCAGCTAAGGAAAAGGAGTGCAGCTAAGGAAAAGGAGTGCAGCTAAGGAAAAAGAGGGCAGCTAAGGAAAAATGAGTGCAGCTAAGGAAAAGGTGTACAGCTATGGAAAAGAAGGGAAGCTAAGGAAAAGAGTGCAACTAAGGAAAACGGAGTGCAGCTAAGGAAAAAGGTGTGCAGCTAAGGAAAAGGAGTGCAGCTAAGGAAAAGGAGTGCAGCTAAGGAAAAGGATTGCAGCTAAGGAAGCGGAGTGCAGCTAAGGAAGAAGAGGGCATCTAAGGAAAAGGAGTGCAGCTAAGGAAAAGGAGTGCAGCTAAGGAAAAGGAGTGCAGCTAAGGAAAAAGAGGGCAGCTAAGGAAAAAGGTGTGCAGCTAAGGAAAAGGAGTGCAGCTAAGGAAAAAGAGTGCAGCTAAGGTAAAGGATTGCAGCTAAGGAAAAGGTGTGCAGTTAAGGAAAAGGAGTGCAGCTAAGGAAAAGGAGTGCAGCTAAGGAAAAGGTTTGCGCCTAAGGAAAAGGAGAGCAGCTAAGGAAAAGGAGGTTAGCTAAGGAAAAGGAGTGCGGCTAAGGAAAAGGAGGTCAGCTAAGGAAAAGCCGTGCGGCTAAGCAAACAGAGTGCAGCAAAGGAAAAGGAGTGCAGCTAAGGAAAACAGAGTGCAGTTAAGGAAAAGTTGTGCAGCTAAGGAAAACGGAGGCCAACTGAGAAAACAGAGTGCAGATAAGGAAAAGTTATGCAGCTAAGGAATACGGAGTGCAGCTAAGGAAAATGGAGATAAGCTAAGGAAAAGGAGTGCAACTAGGGAAAATGAGGTCAGCTAAGGAAAATGGAGTGCAGCAAAGGAAAAATGAGTGCAGCTAAGGAAAATGGAGATAAGCTGAGGAAAAGGAGTGCAGCTAGGGAAAATGAGGTCAGATAAGGAAAAAGGAGTGCAGCTAAGGAAAAGGAGTTCAGCTAAGGAAAACGGAGTGCAGCTAAGGAAAACGGAGTGCAGCTAAGGAAAACGGAGTGCAGCTAAGGAAAACGGAGTGCAGCTAAGGAAAACAGATTGCAGCTAAGGAAAAGGAGTGCAGCTTAGGAAAACGGAGTGCAGCTAAGGAAAATGGAGTGTAGCTAAGGAAAAGGAGTGCAGCTGAGGAAAAGGAGTGCAGCTAAGGAAAAGGAATGCAGCTAAGGAAACGGAGTGAAGCTAAGGAAAACGTGTGCAGCTAAGGAAAATGTGTGCAGCAGAGAAAACTGAGTGCAGCTAAGGAAAAGGAGTGCAGCCATGGAAAATGAGGTCAGCTAAGGAAAATGGAGTGCAGCTAAGGAAACGGAGTGAAGCTAAGGAAAATGTGTGCAGCTAAGGATAACAAAGTGCGGCTAAGGATAACAGAGTGCAGCTAAGGAAAAGGAGGGCAGCTAAGGAAAAGGTGTGCAGCTAAGGCAAAGGAGTGCAGGTAAGGAAAACCGAGTGCAGTTAAGGAAACGGTGTGCAGCTAAGGAAAAGGACTGCAGCTAAGGAAAAGGAGTGCAGCTAAAGAACAAAGAGTCAAGCTAAGGAAAACAGAGTGTAGCTAAGGAAAATTAGGGCAGTTAAGGAAAATTGTGCAGCTTAAGAAAACGGAGTGCAGCTAACGAAACGGAGTGCAGCTATGGAAAAGGAAGGCAGCTAAGGAAAAGGAGTGCAGCTGAGAAAACTGAGTGCAGCGAAGGAAAAGGAGTGCAGCAGAGAAAACTGAGTGCAGCTAAGGAAAAGGACTGCAGCAGAGAAAACTGAGTGCAGCTAAGGAAAAGGAGTGCAGCTAAGGAAAAGGAGTGCAGCAGAGAAAACTGAGTGCAGCTAAGGAAAAGGAGTGCAGAAAAGGAAAAGGAGGGAAGCTAAGGAAAAGGTGTGCAGCTAAGGCAAAGGAGTGCAGGTAAGGAAAACCGAGTGCAGTTAAGGAAACGGTGTGCAGCTAAGGAAAAGGACTGCAGCTAAGGAAAAGGAGTGCAGCTAAGGAAAAGGAGTGCAGCTAAGGAAAAAGAGGGCAGCTAAGGAAAAAGGTGTGCAGCTAAGGAAAAGGAGTGAAGCTAAGGAAAAGGAGTGCGGCTAAGGAAAAAGAGGGCAGCTAAGGAAAAGGATTGCAGCTAAGGAAGCGGAGTGCAGCTAAGGAAGAAGAAGGCAGCTAAGGAAAAGGAGTGCAGCTAAGGAAAAGGAGTGCAGCTAAGGAAAAGGAGTGCAGCTAAGGAAAACTGATTGCAGCTAAGGAAAAGGTGTACAGCTATGGAAAAGAAGGGAAGCTAAGGAAAAGAGTGCAACTAAGGAAAACAGAGTGCAGCTAAGGAAAAGGATTGCAGCTAAGGAAAAGGAGTGCAGCTAAGGAAAAGGAGTGCAGCTAAGGAAAAAGAGGGCAGCTAAGGAAAAAGGTGTGCAGCTAAGGAAAAGGAGTGCAGCTAAGGAAAAGGAGTGCAGCTAAGGAAAAGGATTGCAGCTAAGGAAGCGGAGTGCAGCTAAGGAAGAAGAGGGCATCTAAGGAAAAGGATTGCGCCTAAGGAAAAGGAGAGCAGCTAAGGAAATGGAGGTCAGCTCAGGAAAAGGAGTGCGGCTAAGGAAAAGGAGGTTAGCTAAGGAAAAGCCGTGCGGCTAAGCAAACAGAGTGCAGCAAAGGAAAAGGAGTGCAGCTAAGGAAAACAGAGTGCAGTTAAGGAAAAGGAGTGCAGCTAAGGAAAAGGAGTGCAGCTAAGGAAAAGGAGTGCAGCTAAGGAAAAAGTGGGCAGCTAAGGAAAAAGGTGTGCAGCTAAGGAAAAGGAGTGCAGCTAAGGAAAAGGAGTGCAGCTAAGGAAAAGGATTGCAGCTAAGGAAAAGGAGTGCAGTTAAGGAAAAGGAGTGCAGCTAAGGAAAAGGAGTGCAGCTAAGGAAAAGGATTGCGCCTAAGGAAAAGGAGAGCAGCTAAGGAAATGGAGGTCAGCAAAGGAAAAGGAGTGCGGCTAAGGAAAAGGAGGTCAGCTAAGGAAAAGCCGTGCGGCTAAGCAAACAGAGTGCAGCAAAGGAAAAGGATTGCAGCTAAGGAAAACAGAGTGCAGTTAAGGAAAAGGAGTGCAGCTAAGGAAAAGGAGTGCAGCTAAGGAAAAAGAGGGCAGCTAAGGAAAAAGGTGTCCAGCTAAGGAAAAGGAGTGCAGCTAAGGAAAAGGAGTGCAGCTAAGGAAAAGGATTGCAGCTAAGGAAAAGGAGTGCAGTTAAGGAAAAGGAGTGCAGCTAAGGAAAAGGAGTGCAGCTAAGGAAAAGGATTGCGCCTAAGGAAAAGGAGAGCAGCTAAGGAAAAGGAGGTCAGCTAAGGAAAAGGAGTGCGGCTAAGGAAAAGGAGGTCAGCTAAGGAAAAGCCGTGCGGCTAAGCAAACAGAGTGCAGCAAAGGAAAAGGAGTGCAGCTAAGGAAAACAGAGTGCAGTTAAGGAAAAGTTGTGCAGCTAAGGAAAACGGAGGGCAACTGAGGAAAACAGAGTGCAGATAAGGAAAAGTTATGCAGCTAAGGAAAACAGAGTGCAGCTAAGGAATACGGAGTGCAGCTAAGGAAAATGGAGATAAGCTAAGGAAAAGGAGTGCAACTAGGGAAAATGAGGTCAGCTAAGGAAAATGGAGTGCAGCAAAGGAAAAATGAGTGCAGCTAAGGAAAATGGAGATAAGCTGAGGAAAAGGAGTGAAGCTAGGGAAAATGAGGTCAGCTATGGAAAATGGAGTCCAGCCAAGGAAAAGGAGTGCAGCTAAGGAAAAGGAGTGCAGCTAAGGAAAACGGAGTGCAGCTAAGGAAAACGGAGTGCAGCTAAGGAAAACGGAGTGCAGCTAAGGAAAACGGAGCGCAGCTAAGGAAAACAGATTGCAGCTAAGGAAAAGGAGTGCAGCTGAGGAAAGGGAGTGCTGCTAAGGAAAAGGAGTGCAGCTTAGGAAAACGGAGTGCAGCTAAGGAAAACGGAGTGTAGCTAAGGAAAAGGAGTGCAGCTAAGGAAAAGGAGTGCAGCTAAGGAAAAGGAATGCAGCTAAGGGTAAGGAGAGCAGCTAAGGAAAATTGTGCAGCTAAGGAAAACGGAGTGCAGCTAAGAGAATGGAGTGCAGCTAAGGAAAAGGAGTGCAGCTAAGGTAAAGGAGTGCAGCTAAGGTAAAGGAGTGTAGCAAAGGAAATGGAATGCAGCTAAGGAAATGGAATGCAGCTAAGGAAATGGAATGCAGCTAAGGAAACGGAGTGAAGCTAAGGAAAACTGAGTGCAGCTAAGGAAATGGAATGCAGCTAAGGAAATGGAATACAGCTAAGGAAACGGAGAGAAGCTAAGGAAAACGTGTGCAGCTAAGGAAAATGTGTGCAGCAGAGAAAACTGAGTGCAGCTAAGGAAAAGGAGTGCAGCTAAGGAAAACGGAGTGCAGCTAAGGAAAATGGAGATAAGCTAAGGAAAAGGAGTGCAGCCATGGAAAATGAGGTCAGCTAAGGAAAATGGAGTGCAGCTAAGGAAAAATGAGTGCAGCTAAGGAAAAGGAGTGCAGCTAAGGAAAACGAGTGCAGCTAAGGAAAACGGAGTGCAGCTAAGGAAAACGGAGTGCAGCTAAGGAAAACAGAGTGCAGCTAAGGAAAATGGATTGCAGCTAAGGAAAAGGAGTGCAGCTGAGGAAACAGAGTGAAGCTAAGGAAAAGGAGTGCAGCTAAGGAAAACGGAGTACAACTAAGGAAAAGGAGTGCAGCTCAGGAAAAGGAGTGCAGCTAAGGAAAAGGAGTGCAGCTAAGGAAAACGGAGTGCAGCTAAGGAAAATGTGTGCGGGTGAGGAAAATTGTACAGCTAAGGAAAAGGAGTGCAGCTAAGGAAAAGGAATGCAGCTAAGGAAAAGGAATGCAGCTAAGGGTAAGGAGAGCAGCTAAGGCAAATTGTGCAGCTAAGGAAAACGGAGTGCAGCTAAGAGAATGGAGTGCAGCTAAGGAAAAGGAGTGCAGCTAAGGTAAAGGAGTGCAGCTAAGGTAAAGGAGTGCAGCAAAGGAAATGGAAGTGCAGCTAAGGAAATGGATGCAGCTAAGGAAATGGAATGCAGCTAAGGAAACGGAGTGAAGCTAAGGAAAACTGAGTGCAGCTAAGGAAATGGAATGCAGCTAAGGAAATGGAATGCAGCTAAGGAAACGGAGTGAAGCTAAGGAAAACGTGTGCAGCTAAGGAAAAGGTGTGCAGCAGAGAAAACTGAGTGCAGCTAAGGAAAAGGAGTGCAGCCTAGGAAAATGAGGGTCAGCTAAGGAAAAGGAGTGCAGCTAAGGAAACGGAGTGAAGCTAAGGAAAATGTGTGCAGCTAACGATACAAAGTGCGGCTAAGGATAACAGAGTGCAGCTAAGGAAAAGGAGGGCAGCTAAGGAAAAGGTGTGCAGCTAAGGAAAACGGAGGGCAGCTAAGGAAAACGGAGGGCAGCTAAGGAAAAGGTGGGCAGCTAACAAAAAGGAGTGCAGCTAAGGAAAATGGAGGGCAGGTAAGGAAAACAGAGTGCAGCTAAGGAAAAGGTGTGCAGCTAAGGAAAACGGAGGGCAGCTAAGGAAAAGGAGGGCAGCTAAGGAAAAGGAGGGCAGCTAAGGAAAAGGGAGGGCAAGTAAGGAAAACGGAGGGCAAGTAAGGAATACATAGTGCAGCTAAGGAAAATGGAGATAAGCTAAGGAAAAGGAGTGCAGCTAAGGAAAATGAGTGCAGCTAAGGAAAAGGAGTGCAGCTAAGGAAAATTGTACAGCTTAGAAAAGGAGTGCAGCTAAGGAAAATGGTACAACTAAGGAAAAGGAGTGCAGCTAAGGCAAAGGAGTGCAGGTAAGGAAAACCGAGTGCAGTTAAGGAAACGGTGTGCAGCTAAGGAAAAGGACTGCAGCTAAGGAAAAGGAGTGCAGCTAAAGAACACAGAGTCAAGCTAAGGAAAACAGAGTGTAGCTAAGGAAAATTAGAGCATTTAAGGAAAATTGTGCAGCTTAAGAAAACGTAGTGCAGCTAACGAAACAGAGTGCAGCTGTGGAAAAGGAAGGCAGCTAAGGAAAAGGAGTGCAGCTGAGAAAACTGAGTGCAGCTAAGGAAAAGGAGTGCAGCAGAGAAAACTGAGTGCAGCTAAGGAAAAGGAGTGCAGCAGAGAAAACTGAGTGCAGCTAAGGAAAAGGAGTGCAGTTAAGGAAAAGGAGTGCAGCAGAGAAAACTGAGTGCAGCTAAGGAAAAGGAGTGCAGCAAAGGCAAATGCAGGGCAGCTAAAGAAAAGGAGTACAGCTAAGGAAATGGAATGGAGCTAAGGAAATGGAGTGAAGCTAAGGAAAACTGAGTGCAGCTAAGGAAATGGAATGCAGCTAAGGAAATGGAATGCAGCTAAGGAAACGGAGTGAAGCTAAGGAAAATGTGTGCAGCTAAGGAAAATGTGTGCAGCAGAGAAAACTGAGTGCAGCTAAGGAAAAGGAGTGCAGCCATGGAAAATGAGGTCAGCTAAGGAAAATGGAGTGCAGCTAAGGAAACGGAGTGAAGCTAAGGAAAATGTGTGCAGCTAAGGATAACAAAGTGCGGCCAAGGATAACAGAGTGCAGCTAAGGAAAAGGAGGGCAGCTAAGGAAAAGGTGTGCAGTTAAGGAAAACGGAAGGCAGCTAAGGAAAAGGAGGGAAGCTAAGGAAAACGGTGGGCAGGTAAGGAAAACGGATTGCAGCTAAGGAAAACGGAGTGCAGCTAAGGAAAATGGAGATAAGCTAAGGAAAAGGAGTGCAGCCATGGAAAATGAGGTCAGCTAAGGAAAATGGAGTGCAGCCAAGGAAAAATGAGTGCAGCTAAGGAAAAGGAGTGCAGCTAAGGAAAACGAGTGCAGCTAAGGAAAACGGATTGCAGCTAAGGAAAACGGATTGCAGCTAAGGAAAAGGAGTGCAGCTGAGGAAACGGAGTGCAGGCTAAGGAAACGGAGTGCAGCTAAGGAAAACGGAGTGCAGCTAAGGAAACGGAGTGCAGCTAAGGAAAACGGATTGCAGCTAAGGAAAAGGAGTGCAGCTGAGGAAACGGAGTGCAGCTAAGGAAAAGGAGTGCAGCTAGGAAAACGGAGTGCAGCTAAGGAAAACGGAGTGTAGCTAAGGAAAACGTGTGCAGCTAAGGAAAATGTGTGCAGCAGAGAAAACTGAGTGCAGCTAAGGAAAAGGAGTGCAGCATGGACAATGAGGTCAGCTAAGGAAAATGGAGTGCAGCTAAGGAAACGGAGTGAAGCTAAGGAAAAGGTGTGCAGCTAAGGATAACAAGAGTGCGGCCAAGGATAACAGAGTGCAGCTAAGGAAAAGGAGGGCAGCTAAGGAAAAGGTGTGCAGTTAAGGAAAACGGAAGGCAGCTAAGGAAAAGGAGGGAAGCTAAGGAAAACGGTGGGCAGGTAAGGAAAACGGATTGCAGCTAAGGAAAACGGAGTGCAGCTAAGGAAAATGGAGATAAGCTAAGGAAAAGGAGTGCAGCCATGGAAAATGAGGTCAGCTAAGGAAAATGGTTGCAGCCAAGGAAAAATGAGTGCAGCTAAGGAAAAGGAGTGCAGCTAAGGAAAACGAGTGCAGCTAAGGAAAACGGAGTGCAGCTAAGGAAAACGGAGTGCAGCTAAGGAAAACGGATTGCAGCTAAGGAAAAGGAGTGCAGCTGAGGAAACGGAGTGCAGCTAAGGAAAAGGAGTGCAGCTAAGGAAAACGGAGTGCAGCTAAGGAAAACGGAGTGTAGCTAAGGAAAAGGAGTGCAGCTGAGGAAAAGGAGTGCAGCTAAGGAAAAGGAGTGCAGCTAAGGAAAACGGAGTGCAGCTAAGGAAAATGTGTGCGGGTGAGTAAAATTGTACAGCTAAGGAAAAGGAATACAGCTAAGGAAAAGGAATGCAGCTAAGGAAACAGAGTGCAGCTAAAGAATAGGAGTGCAGCTAAGGAAAATGTGTGCAGCTAAGGTAAAGGAGTGCAGCTAAGGAAAATTGTACAGCTAAGGAAAAGGAGTGCAGCTAAGGAAAAGGAGTGCAGCTAAGGAAAAGGAGTGCAGCTAAGGAAAAGGAGTGCAGCTAAGGAAAAGGAGTGCAGCTAAGGAAAAGGAGTGCAGCTAAGGAAATGGAATGCAGCTAAGGAAAAGGAGTGCAGCTAAGGAAAAGGAGTGCAGCTAAGGAAAATGGCGTGCAGCTAAGGAAAAGGAGTGCAGCTAAGGAAAAGGAGTGCAGCTAAGGAAAACAGAGTGCAGCTAAGGTAAATACAGTGCAGCTAAGGAAAAGGAGTGCAGCTAAGGAAAAGGAGTGCAGCTAAGGAAAAGGAGTGCAGCTAAGGAAAAGGAGTGCAGCTAAGGAAAAGGAGTGCAGCTAAGAAAATTGTACAGCTAAGGAAAAGGACTGCAGCCATGGAAAAGGTGTGCAGCTAAGGAAAACGGAGTGCAGCCATGGAAAAGGAGGTCAGCTAAGGAAACGGAGTGAAGCTAAGGAAAATGTGTGCAGCTAAGGATAACAAAGTGCGAATAAGGATAACAGAGTGCAGCTAAAAAAAGGAGTGCAACTAAGGAAAAATGAATGCAGCTAAGGAAAAAGGAGTGAAGATAAGGAAAAGGAGTGCAGCTAAGGAAAAGGAGTGCAGCTAAGGAAAACGGAGTACAGCTAAGGAAAAGGAATGCATCTAAGGAAAATTGTACAGCTAAAGAAAAGGAGTGCAGCTAAGGAAAATGGATTGTAACTAAGGAAAAGGAGTGCAGTTAAGGATAATTGTGCAGCTAAGGAAAAGGAGTGCAGCTAAGGAAAAGGAGTGCAGCTAAGGAAAAGGAGTGCAGCTAAAGAACACGGAGTCAAGCTAAGGAAAAAGGAGTGCAGCTAAGGAAATGGAATGCAACTAAGGAAATGGAATGCAGCTAAGGAAACGGAGTGAAGCTAAGGAAAAGGTGTGCAGCTAAGGAAAATGTGTGCAGCAGAGAAAACTGAGTGCAGCTAAGGAAAAGGAGTGCAGCCATGGAAAATGAGGTCAGCTAAGGAAACGGAGTGAAGCTAAGGAAAATGTGTGCAGCTAAGGATAACAAAGTGCGAATAAGGATAACAGAGTGCAGCTAAGGAAAATGAATGCAACTAAGGAAAAATGAATGCAGCTAAGGAAAAAGGAATGAAGATAAGGAAAAGGAGTGCAGCTAAGGAAAAGGAGTGCAGCTAAGGAAAACGGAGTACAGCTAAGGAAAAGGAATGCATCTAAGGAAAATTGTACAGCTAAAGAAAAGGAGTGCAGCTAAGGAAAATGGATTGTAACTAAGGAAAAGGAGTGCAGTAAACGACAATTGTGCAGCTAAGGAAAAGGAGTGCAGCTAAGGAAAAGGAGTGCAGCTAAGGAAAAGGAGTGCAGCTAAGGAAAAGGAGTGCAGCTAAGGAAAAGGGAGGGCAGCAAAGGAAAAGGAGTGCAACTAACTAAAAGGAGTGCAGCTAAGGAAAAGGAGTGCAGCTAAGGAAAAATGAATGCAGTTAATGAAAAAGGAGTGCAGATAAGGAAAATGAGTGCAGCTAAGGAAAAGGAATGCAGCTAAGGAAAATGGAGTGCAGCTAAGGAAAAAGAGTGCAGCTAAGGAAACTTGTACAGCTAAGGAAAAGGAGTGCAACTAAGGAAAAGGAGTGCACAAAAGCAAAAGGAATGCAGCTAAGGAAAAGGAGTAAAGCTAAGGAAAAGGAGTGCAGCTAAGGAAAATTGTACAGCTAAGGTAAAGGAGTGCATCTAAGGAAAAGGTGTGCAGCTAAGGAAAAAGAGTGCAGCTAAGGAAAAGGAGTACAGCTAAGAAAACTTGTACAGCTAAGAAAAAGGAATGCAGCTAAAGAAAATGGATTGCGGCTCAGGGAAAGGAGTGCAGCTAAAGAAAATTGTGCAGCTAAAGAAAACGGAGGGCAGCTAAGGAATATGGATTGCAGCTAAGGAAAAGGAGTGCAGCTAAACAAAATTGTGCAGCTAAAGAAAACGGAGTGCAGCAAAGGAAAATGGATTGCAGCTAAGGAAAAGGAGTGCAGCTAAGGAAAATGAGTGCAAGCTAACGGAAAAGGAGTGCAGCTAAGGAAAAGGAGTGCCAGCTCAGGAAACTGAGTGCAGCTAAGGAAACTGAGTGCAGCTAAAGACAGGTTGTGCAGCTGAGGAAAACTGAGTGCAGCTAAGGAAAACGAATGCAGCTAAGGAAAATAGAGTGCAGCTAAGGAAAAACGGAGTGTAGCTAAGGAAAAGGAGTGCAGCTAAGGAAAAGGAGTGCAGCTAAGGATAAGGAGCGCAGCTAAGGAAAAGGAGTGCAGCTAAGGAAAAATGAAGTGCAGTTAAGGAAAAAGGAGTGCAGATAAGGAAAAGGAGAGCAGCTAAGGAAAAGGAGGGCAGCTAACGGAAAACGGAGGGCAGCTAAGGAAAACGGAGTGCAGCTAAAGAAAAAGAGGGCAGCTAAGGAACACGAGTGCAGCGAAGGTAAAGGAGTACAGCTAAGGAAAAAGGGGGCAGCTAAGGAAAAAGAGGGCAGCTAAGGAAAAGGAGTGTGCAGCTCAGGAAAATGAGTGCAGCTAAGGAAAGGAGTGCAGCTAAGGAAAAGGAGTGCAGGCTAAGGAAACAGGAGTGCAGCTAAAGAAGAAGAGGGGCAGCTAAGGAAAAGGAGTGGCAGCTAAGGAAAAGGAGTGCAGCGAAGGAAAAGGAGGGCAGCTAAGGAAAAAGAGGGCAGCTAAGGAAAAGGAGTGCAGCTAAAGGAAAAGGAGTGCAGCTAAGGAAAAGGAGTGCAGCTAAGGAAAAGGAGTGCAGCTAAGGAAAATAGAAGGGAAGCTAAGGAAAAGGAATGCAGCTAAGGAAAAGGAGTGCAGCTAAGGAAAGGGAGTGCAGCTAAGGAAAAGGAGTGCAGCAAAGGAAAAGGAGTGCAGCTAAGGAAAACAGAGGGCAGCTAAGGAATACGGAGTGCAGCTAAGGAAAATTAATGCAACTAAGGAAAAACGAATGCAGCTAAGGAAAAGGAGTGCAGCTAAGGAAAAGGAGTGCAGCTAAGGAAAACGGAGTACAGCTAAGGAAAAGGAGTGCAGCTAAGGAAAAGGATTGCAGCTAAGGAAAACGGAGTACAGCTAAGGAAAAGGAGTGCAGCTAAGGAAAATTGTACAGCTAAGGAAAAGGAGTGCAGCTAAAGACAATTGTGCAGCTGAGAAAACTGAGAGCAGCTAAGGAAAAGGAATGCAGCTAAGGAAAAGGAGTGCAGCTAAGGAAAAGGAGTGCAGCTAAGGAAAAGGAGAGCAGCTAAGGAAAACGGAGGGCAGCTCAGGTAAAGGAGTGCAGCTAAAGAAAATTGTGCAGCTAAAGAAAACGGAGTGCAGCTAAGGAATGTGGATTGCAGCTAAGGAAAAGGAGTGCAGCTGAGAAAACTGAGAGCAGCTAAGGAAAAGGAGTGCAGCTAAGGAAAAGGAGTGCAGCTAAGGAAAAGGAGTGCAGCTAAGGAAAACGGAGGGCAGCAAAGGAAAAGGAGAGCAACTAACTAAAAGGAGTGCAGCTAAGGAAAAGGAGTGCAGCTAAGGAAACTGAGTGCAGCTAAAGACAGTTGTGCAGCTTAGAAAACTGAGAGCAGCTAAGGAAAAGGAGTGCAGCTATGGAAAAGGAGTGCAGCTAAGGAAAAACGAGTGTAGCTAAGGAAAAGGAGTGCAGCTAAGGAAAAGGAGTGCAGCTAAGGAAAAGGAGTGCAGCTAAGGAAAAATGAATGCAGTTAAGGAAAAAGGAGTGCAGATAAGGAAAAGGAGTGCAGCTAAGGAAAAGGAGTGCAGCTAAGGAAAAGGAGTGCAGCTAAAGACAGTTGTGCAGCTGAGAAAACTGAGAGCAGCTAAGGAAAAGGAGTGCAGCTCAGGAAAACGGAAGGCAGCAAAGGAAAATGAGTGCAACTAACTAAAAGGAGTGCAGCTAAGGAAAAGGAGTCCAGCTCAGGAAACTGAGTGCAGCTAAGGAAACTGAGTGCAGCTAAAGACAGTTGTGCAGCTGAGAAAACTGAGATCAGCTAAGGAAAAGGAGTGCAGCTATGGAAAAGGAGTGCAGCTAAGGAAAAACGAGTGTAGCTAAGGAAAAGGAGTGCAGCTAAGGAAAAGGAGTGCAGCTAAGGATAAGGAGCGCAGCTAAGGAAAAGGAGTGCAGCTAAGGAAAAATGAATGCAGTTAAGGAAAAAGGAGTGCAGATAAGGAAAAGGAGAGCAGCTAAGGAAAAGGAGGGCAGCTAACGAAAACGGAGGGCAGCTAAGGAAAACGGAGGGCAGCTAAGGAAAAGAAGGGCAGCTAAGGAAAAGGAGGGCAGCTAAGGAAAAGCAGGGCAGCTAAGGAAAACGGAGGGCAGCTAAGGAAAACAGAGTGCAGCTAAGGAAAACGTGTGCAGCTAAGGAAAATGAGTGCAGCTAAGGAAAAGGAGGGCAGCAAAGGAAAAGGAGTGCAGCTAAGCAAAATGAGTGCAGCTAAGGAAAATGAGTGCAGCTAAGGAAAAGGAGTGCAGCTAAGGAAAAGGAGTGCAGCTAAGGAAAATGAGGGCAGCTAAGGAAAATGAGGGCAGCTAAGGAAAACGGAGGGCAGCTAAGGAAAAGGAGTGCAGTTAATGAAAACAGAGTGCAGCTAAGGAAAAGGTGTGCAGCTATGGAAAAGAAGGGAAGCTAAGGAAAAGTAGTGCAGCTAAGGAAAACGGAGTGCAGCCAAGGAAAAGGCGTGCAGCTAAGGAAAATAGAGGGCAGCTAAGGAAAAGGAGTGCAGCTAAGGAAAATAGAGGGCAGCTAATGAATACGGAGTGCAGCTAAGGAAAATGAATGCAACTAAGGAAAAACGAATGCAGCTAAGGAAAAGGAGTGCAGCTAAGGAAAAGGAGTGCAGCTAAGGAAAAGGATTGCAGCTAAGGAAAACGGAGTACAGCTAAGGAAAAGGAGTGCAGCTAAGGAAAATTGTACAGCTAAGGAAAAGGAGTGCAGCTAAAGACAATTGTGCAGCTGAGAAAACTGAGAGCAGCTAAGGAAAAGGAATGCAGCTAAGGAAAAGGAGTGCAGCTAAGGAAAAGGAGTGCAGCTAAGGAAAAGGAGAGCAGCTAAGGAAAACGGAGGGCAGCTCAGGTAAAGGAGTGCAGCTAAAGAAAATTGTGCAGCTAAAGAAAACGGAGTGCAGCTAAGGAATGTGGATTGCAGCTAAGGAAAAGGAGTGCAGCTGAGAAAACTGAGAGCAGCTAAGGAAAAGGAGTGCAGCTAAGGAAAAGGAGTGCAGCTAAGGAAAAGGAGTGCAGCTAAGGAAAAGGAGTGCAGCTAAGGAAAACGGAGGGCAGCAAAGGAAAAGGAGAGCAACTAACTAAAAGGAGTGCAGCTAAGGAAAAGGAGTGCAGCTAAGGAAACTGAGTGCAGCTAAAGACAGTTGTGCAGCTGAGAAAACTGAGAGCAGCTAAGGAAAAGGAGTGCAGCTATGGAAAAGGAGTGCAGCTAAGGAAAAACGAGTGTAGCTAAGGAAAAGGAGTGCAGCTAAGGAAAAGGAGTGCAGCTAAGGAAAAATGAATGCAGTTAAGGAAAAAGGAGTGCAGATAAGGAAAAGGAGTGCAGCTAAGGAAAAGGAGTGCAGCTAAGGAAAAAGAGGGCAGCTAAGGAAAAAGGTGTGCAGCTAAGGAAAAGGAGTGCAGCTAAGGAAAAGGAGTGCAGCTAAGGAAAAGGATTGCAGCTAAGGAAGCGGAGTGCAGCTAAGGAAGAAGAGGGCATCTAAGGAAAAGGAGTGCAGCTAAGGAAAAGGAGTGCAGCTAAAGAAAAGGAGTGCAGCTAAGGAAAAAGAGGGCAGCTAAGGAAAAAGGTGTGCAGCTAAGGAAAAGGAGTGCAGCTCACAAAAAGGAGTGCAGATAGGAAAAGGATTGCAGCTAAGGAAAAGGACTGCAGTGAAGGAAAATGGATTGCAGCTAAGGAAAAGGAGTGCAGCTAAGGAAAAGGAGTGCAGCTGAGGAAAAAGAGGGCAGCTTAGGAAAAATGTGTGCAGCTAAGGAAAAGGAGCGCAGCTAAGGAAAAGGAGTGCAACTAAGGAAAAATGAATGTAGCTAAGGAAAAAGGAGTGATGATAAGGAAAAGGAGTGATGAGAAGGAAAAGGAGTGCAGCTGAGGAAAATTGTACAGCTGGAGAAAAGGAGTGCATCTAAGGAAAAGGTGTGCAGCTAAGGAAAAAGAGTGCAGCTAAGTAAAAGGAGTGCAGCAAAGGAAAAGGAGTGCAGCTAAGGAAAATGGATTGCAGCTAAGGAAAAGGAGTGCAGCTGAGGAAACAGAGTGAAGCTAAGGAAAAGGAGTGCAGCTAAGGAAAACGGAGTGCAGCTCAGGAAAAGGAGTGCAGCTCAGGAAAAGGAGTGCAGCTAAGGAAAAGGAGTGCAGCTAAGGAAAACGGAGTGCAGCTAAGGAAAAGGTGTGCGGGTGAGGAAAATTGTACAGCTAAGGAAAAGGAGTGCAGCTAAGGAAAAGGAATGCAGCTAAGGAAAAGGAATGCAGCTAAGGGTAAGGAGAGCAGCTAAGGCAAATTGTGCAGCTAAGGAAAACGGAGTGCAGCTAAGAGAATGGAGTGCAGCTAAGGAAAAGGAGTGCAGTTAAGGTAAAGGAGTGCAGCTAAGGTAAAGGAGTGCAGCAAAGGAAATGGAATGCAGCTAAGGAAATGGAATGCAGCTAAGGAAATGGAATGCAGCTAAGGAAACGGAGTGAAGCTAAGGAAAACTGAGTGCAGCTAAGGAAATGGAATGCAGCTAAGGAAATGGAATGCAGCTAAGGAAACGGAGTGAAGCTAAGGAAAACTGAGTGCAGCTAAGGAAATGGAATGCAGCTAAGGAAATGGAATGCAGCTAAGGAAACGGAGTGAAGCTAAGGAAAACTGAGTGCAGCTAAGGAAATGGAATGCAGCTAAGGAAATGGAATGCAGCTAAGGAAACGGAGTGAAGCTAAGGAAAACGTGTGCAGCTAAGGAAAATGTGTGCAGCAGAGAAAACTGAGTGCAGCTAAGGAAAAGGAGTGCAGCCATGGAAAATGAGGTCAGCTAAGGAAAATGGAGTGCAGCTAAGGAAACGGAGTGAAGCTAAGGAAAATGTGTGCAGCTAACGATAACAAAGTGCGGCTAAGGATAACAGAGTGCAGCTAAGGAAAAGGAGGGCAGCTAAGGAAAAGGTGTGCAGCTAAGGAAAACGGAGGGCAGCTAAGGAAAACGGAGGGCAGCTAAGGAAAAGGTGGGCAGCTAACAAAAAGGAGTGCAGCTAAGGAAAATGGAGGGCAGGTAAGGAAAACAGAGTGCAGCTAAGGAAAAGGTGTGCAGCTAAGGAAAACGGAGGGCAGCTAAGGAAAAGGAGGGCAGCTAAGGAAAAGGAGGGCAGCTAAGGAAAAGGGAGGGCAAGTAAGGAAAACGGAGGGCAAGTAAGGAATACATAGTGCAGCTAAGGAAAATGGAGATAAGCTAAGGAAAAGGAGTGCAGCTAAGGAAAATGAGTGCAGCTAAGGAAAAGGAGTGCAGCTAAGGAAAATTGTACAGCTTAGAAAAGGAGTGCAGCTAAGGAAAATGGTACAACTAAGGAAAAGGAGTGCAGCTAAGGCAAAGGAGTGCAGGTAAGGAAAACCGAGTGCAGTTAAGGAAACGGTGTGCAGCTAAGGAAAAGGACTGCAGCTAAGGAAAAGGAGTGCAGCTAAAGAACACAGAGTCAAGCTAAGGAAAACAGAGTGTAGCTAAGGAAAATTAGAGCATTTAAGGAAAATTGTGCAGATTAAGAAAACGTAGTGCAGCTAACGAAACAGAGTGCAGCTATGGAAAAGGAAGGCAGCTAAGGAAAAGGAGTGCAGCTGAGAAAACTGAGTGCAGCTAAGGAAAAGGAGTGCAGCAGAGAAAACTGAGTGCAGCTAAGGAAAAGGAGTGCAGCAGAGAAAACTGAGTGCAGCTAAGGAAAAGGAGTGCAGCTAAGGAAAAGGAGTGCAGCTAAGGAAAACTGAGTGCAGCTAAGGAAAAGGAGTGCAGCTATGGAAAAGGACTGCAGCTAAGGAAAACAGAGTGCAGCTAAGGAAAAGGCGTGCAGCTAAGGAAAATGGAGTGCAGCTAAGGAAAATGTAGTGCAGCTAAGGAAAATGGAGTGCAGCATAGGAAATGGAGTGCAGCTAAGCAAAGGGGGTGCACCTAAGGAAAACGGAATGCAGCTAAGGAAAAAAGAGTGCAGCTAAGGAAAACAGAGTGCAGCTGAGGGAAAAAGAGTGCAGCTAAGGAAACTGAGTGCAGCTAAGGAAAAAAGAGTGCAGCTAAGGAAAAGGAGTGCAGCTAAGGAAAATGTGTGCAGCTAAGGAAAAAAGAGTGCAGCTAAGGAAAAGGAGGGCAGCTAAGGAAAAGGAGGGCAGCTAAGGAAAAGGAGTGCAGCTAAGGAAAAGGAAGGCAGCTAAGGAAAAGGAGTGCAGCTAAGGAAAAGGAGTGCAGCTAAGGAAAACGGATTGCAGCTAAGGAAAACGGAGTGCAGCTAAGGAAAATGGAGATAAGCTAAGGAAAAGGAGTGCAGCCATGGAAAATGAGGTCAGCTAAGGAAAATGGAGTGCAGCCAAGGAAAAATGAGTGCAGCTAAGGAAAAGGAGTGCAGCTAAGGAAAACGAGTGCAGCTAAGGAAAACGGATTGCAGCTAAGGAAAACGGATTGCAGCTAAGGAAAAGGAGTGCAGCTGAGGAAACGGAGTGCAGCTAAGGAAAAGGAGTGCAGCTAAGGAAAAGGGAGTGCAGCTAAGGAAAACGGAGTGCAGCTAAGGAAAACGGATTGCAGCTAAGGAAAAGGAGTGCAGCTGAGGAAACGGAGTGCAGCTAAGGAAAAGGAGTGCAGCTAAGGAAAACGGAGTGCAGCTAAGGAAAACGGAGTGTAGCTAAGGAAAACGTGTGCAGCTAAGGAAAATGTGTGCAGCA
The DNA here is from genome assembly GCF_017639515.1 of Carcharodon carcharias. Classification (NCBI taxonomy): domain Eukaryota; kingdom Metazoa; phylum Chordata; class Chondrichthyes; order Lamniformes; family Lamnidae; genus Carcharodon; species Carcharodon carcharias. The sequence goes on from NW_024471189.1 coordinate 26,060, forward strand.
GAGAAAACTGAGTGCAGCTAAGGAAAAGGAGTGCAGCCATGGACAATGAGGTCAGCTAAGGAAAATGGAGTGCAGCTAAGGAAACGGAGTGAAGCTAAGGAAAATGTGTGCAGCTAAGGATAACAAAGTGCGGCCAAGGATAACAGAGTGCAGCTAAGGAAAAGGAGGGCAGCTAAGGAAAAGGTGTGCAGTTAAGGAAAACGGAAGGCAGCTAAGGAAAAGGAGGGAAGCTAAGGAAAACGGTGGGCAGGTAAGGAAAACGGATTGCAGCTAAGGAAAACGGAGTGCAGCTAAGGAAAATGGAGATAAGCTAAGGAAAAGGAGTGCAGCCATGGAAAATGAGGTCAGCTAAGGAAAATGGTTGCAGCCAAGGAAAAATGAGTGCAGCTAAGGAAAAGGAGTGCAGCTAAGGAAAACGAGTGCAGCTAAGGAAAACGGAGTGCAGCTAAGGAAAACGGAGTGCAGCTAAGGAAAACGGATTGCAGCTAAGGAAAAGGAGTGCAGCTGAGGAAACGGAGTGCAGCTAAGGAAAAGGAGTGCAGCTAAGGAAAACGGAGTGCAGCTAAGGAAAACGGAGTGTAGCTAAGGAAAAGGAGTGCAGCTGAGGAAAAGGAGTGCAGCTAAGGAAAAGGAGTGCAGCTAAGGAAAACGGAGTGCAGCTAAGGAAAATGTGTGCGGGTGAGTAAAATTGTACAGCTAAGGAAAAGGAATACAGCTAAGGAAAAGGAATGCAGCTAAGGAAAAGGAATGCAGCTAAGGAAAAGGAGTGCAGCTAAGGAAAAGGAATGCAGCTAAGGAAAAGGAATGCAGCTAAGGGTAAGGAGAACAGCTAAGGCAAATTGTGCAGCTAAGGAAAATGGAGTGCAGCTAAGAGAATGGAGTGCAGCTAAGGAAAAGGAGTGCAGCTAAGGTAAAGGAGTGCAGCTAAGGTAAAGGTGTGCAGCAAAGGAAATGGAATGCAGATAAGGAAATGGAATGCAGTTAAGGAAATGGAATGCAGCTAAGGAAACGGAGTGAAGCTAAGGAAAACTGAGTGCAGCTAAGGAAATGGAATGCAGCTAAGGAAATGGAATGCAGCTAAGGAAACGGAGTGAAGCTAAGGAAAACTGAGTGCAGCTAAGGAAATGGAATGCAGCTAAGGAAATGGAATGCAGCTAAGGAAACGGAGTGAAGCTAAGGAAAAGGTGTGCAGCTAAGGAAAATGTGTGCAGCAGAGAAAACTGAGTGCAGCTAAGGAAAAGGAGTGCAGCCATGGAAAATGAGGTCAGCTAAGGAAACGGAGTGAAGCTAAGGAAAATGTGTGCAGCTAAGGATAACAAAGTGCGAATAAGGATAACAGAGTGCAGCTAAGGAAAATGAATGCAACTAAGGAAAAATGAATGCAGCTAAGGAAAAAGGAATGAAGATAAGGAAAAGGAGTGCAGCTAAGGAAAAGGAGTGCAGCTAAGGAAAAGGAGTGCAGCTAAGGAAAAGGAGTGCAGCTAAGGAAAATTGTACAGCTAAGGAAAAGGAGTGCAGCTAAGGAAAATGGATTGCAGCGAAGGAAAAGGAGTGCAGCTAAACAAAATTGTGCAGCTAAAGAGAACGGAGTGCAGCAAAGGAAAATGGATTGCAGCTAAGGAAAAGGAGTGCAGCTAAGGAAAAGGAGTGCAGCTAAGGAAAAGGGAGGGCAGCAAAGGAAAAGGAGTGCAACTAACTAAAAGGAGTGCAGCTAAGGAAAAGGAGTGCAGCTAAGGAAAAATGAATGCAGTTAATGAAAAAGGAGTGCAGATAAGGAAAATGAGTGCAGCTAAGGAAAAGGAATGCAGCTAAGGAAAATGGAGTGCAGCTAAGGAAAAAGAGTGCAGCTAAGGAAACTTGTACAGCTAAGGAAAAGGAGTGCAACTAAGGAAAAGGAGTGCACAAAAGCAAAAGGAATGCAGCTAAGGAAAAGGAGTAAAGCTAAGGAAAAGGAGTGCAGCTAAGGAAAATTGTACAGCTAAGGTAAAGGAGTGCATCTAAGGAAAAGGTGTGCAGCTAAGGAAAAAGAGTGCAGCTAAGGAAAAGGAGTACAGCTAAGAAAACTTGTACAGCTAAGGAAAAGGAATGCAGCTAAAGAAAATGGATTGCGGCTCAGGAAAAGGAGTGCAGCTAAAGAAAATTGTGCAGCTAAAGAAAACGGAGGGCAGCTAAGGAATATGGATTGCAGCTAAGGAAAAGGAGTGCAGCTAAAGACAGTTGTGCAGCTGAGAAAACTGAGAGCAGCTAAGGAAAAGGAGTGCAGCTCAGGAAAACGGAAGGCAGCAAAGGAAAATGAGTGCAACTAACTAAAAGGAGTGCAGCTAAGGAAAAGGAGTCCAGCTCAGGAAACTGAGTGCAGCTAAGGAAACTGAGTGCAGCTAAAGACAGTTGTGCAGCTGAGAAAACTGAGATCAGCTAAGGAAAAGGAGTGCAGCTATGGAAAAGGAGTGCAGCTAAGGAAAAACGAGTGTAGCTAAGGAAAAGGAGTGCAGCTAAGGAAAAGGAGTGCAGCTAAGGATAAGGAGCGCAGCTAAGGAAAAGGAGTGCAGCTAAGGAAAAATGAATGCAGTTAAGGAAAAAGGAGTGCAGATAAGGAAAAGGAGAGCAGCTAAGGAAAAGGAGGGCAGCTAACGAAAACGGAGGGCAGCTAAGGAAAACGGAGGGCAGCTAAGGAAAAGAAGGGCAGCTAAGGAAAAGGAGGGCAGCTAAGGAAAAGCAGGGCAGCTAAGGAAAACGGAGGGCAGCTAAGGAAAACAGAGTGCAGCTAAGGAAAACGTGTGCAGCTAAGGAAAATGAGTGCAGCTAAGGAAAAGGAGGGCAGCAAAGGAAAAGGAGTGCAGCTAAGCAAAATGAGTGCAGCTAAGGAAAATGAGTGCAGCTAAGGAAAAGGAGTGCAGCTAAGGAAAAGGAGTGCAGCTAAGGAAAACGGAGTGCAGCTAAGGAAAACGGAGCGCAGCTAAGGAAAACAGATTGCAGCTAAGGAAAAGGAGTGCAGCTGAGGAAAGGGAGTGCTGCTAAGGTAAAGGAGTGCAGCTAAGGTAAAGGAGTGCAGCAAAGGAAATGGAATGCAGATAAGGAAATGGAATGCAGTTAAGGAAATGGAATGCAGCTAAGGAAACGGAGTGAAGCTAAGGAAAACTGAGTGCAGCTAAGGAAATGGAATGCAGCTAAGGAAATGGAATGCAGCTAAGGAAACGGAGTGAAGCTAAGGAAAAGGTGTGCAGCTAAGGAAAATGTGTGCAGCAGAGAAAACTGAGTGCAGCTAAGGAAAAGGAGTGCAGCCATGGAAAATGAGGTCAGCTAAGGAAACGGAGTGAAGCTAAGGAAAATGTGTGCAGCTAAGGATAACAAAGTGCGAATAAGGATAACAGAGTGCAGCTAAGGAAAATGAATGCAACTAAGGAAAAATGAATGCAGCTAAGGAAAAAGGAATGAAGATAAGGAAAAGGAGTGCAGCTAAGGAAAAGGAGTGCAGCTAAGGAAAACGGAGTACAGCTAAGGAAAAGGAATGCATCTAAGGAAAATTGTACAGCTAAAGAAAAGGAGTGCAGCTAAGGAAAATGGATTGTAACTAAGGAAAAGGAGTGCAGTAAACGACAATTGTGCAGCTAAGGAAAAGGAGTGCAGCTAAGGAAAAGGAGTGCAGCTAAGGAAAAGGAGTGCAGCTAAGGAAACGGAGTGAAGCTAAGGAAAACTGAGTGCAGCTAAGGAAATGGAATGCAGCTAAGGAAATGGAATGCAGCTAAGGAAACGGAGTGAAGCTAAGGAAAAGGTGTGCAGCTAAGGAAAATGTGTGCAGCAGAGAAAACTGAGTGCAGCTAAGGAAAAGGAGTGCAGCCATGGAAAATGAGGTCAGCTAAGGAAACGGAGTGAAGCTAAGGAAAATGTGTGCAGCTAAGGATAACAAAGTGCGAATAAGGATAACAGAGTGCAGCTAAGGAAAAGGAGTGCAACTAAGGAAAAATGAATGCAGCTAAGGAAAAAGGAGTGAAGATAAGGAAAAGGAGTGCAGCTAAGGAAAAGGAGTGCAGCTAAGGAAAACGGAGTACAGCTAAGGAAAAGGAATGCATCTAAGGAAAATTGTACAGCTAAAGAAAAGGAGTGCAGCTAAGGAAAATGGATTGTAACTAAGGAAAAGGAGTGCAGTAAACGACAATTGTGCAGCTAAGGAAAAGGAGTGCAGCTAAGGAAAAGGAGTGCAGCTAAGGAAAAGGAGTGCAGCTAAGGAAAAGGAGTGCAGCTAAGGAAAACGGAGGGCAGCTAAGGAAAAGGAGTGCAGCTAAGGAAAATGGCGTGCAGTAAGGAAAAGGAGTGCAGCTAAGGAAAATTGTACAGCTAAGGAAAAGGAGTGCAGCTAAGGAAAAAGATTGCAGCTAAGGAAAAGGAATGCAGCTAAGGAAAATGGAGTGCAGCTAAGGAAAAAGAGTGCAGCTAAGGAAACTTGTACAGCTAAGGAAAAGGAGTGCAACTAAGGAAAAGGAGTGCAGCTAAGGAAAAAGAGTGCAGCTAAGGAAAAGGAGTGCAGCTAAGGAAAAGGAGTGCAGCTAAGGAAAATTGTACAGCTAAGGAAAAGGAGTGCATCTAAGGAAAAGGTGTGCAGCTAAGGAAAAGGGGTGCAGCTAAGGAAAAGGAGTGCAGCTAAGGAAAATTGTGCAGCTAAGAAAAAGGAATGCAGCTAACGAAAATGGATTGCGGTTCAGGAAAAGGAGTGCAGCTAAAGAAAATTGTGCAGCTAAAGAAAACGGATTGCAGCTAAGGAAAAGGAGTGCAGCTAAAGACAATTGTGCAGCTGAGAAAACTGAGAGCAGCTAAGGAAAAGGAGTGCAGCTAAGGAAAAGGAAGGCAGCAAAGGAAAATGAGTGCAACTAACTAAAAGGAGTGCAGCTAAGGAAAAGGAGTCCAGCTCAGGAAACTGAGTGCAGCTAAGGAAACTGAGTGCAGCTAAAGACAGTTGTGCAGCTGAGAAAACTGAGATCAGCTAAGGAAAAGGAGTGCAGCCTATGGAAAAGGAGTGCAGCTAAGGAAAAACGAGTGTAGCTAAGGAAAAGGAGTGCAGCTAAGGAAAAGGAGTGCAGCTAAGGATAAGGAGCGCAGCTAAGGAAAAGGAGTGCAGCTAAGGAAAAATGAATGCAGTTAAGGAAAAAGGAGTGCAGATAAGGAAAAGGAGAGCAGCTAAGGAAAAGGAGGGCAGCTAACGAAAACGGAGGGCAGCTAAGGAAAATGGAGGGCAGCTAAAGAAAACAAGGGGAGCTGAGGAAAAGGAGGGCAGCTAAGGAAAAGCAGGGCAGCTAAGGAAAACGGAGGGCAGCTAAGGAAAACAGAGTGCAGCTAAGGAAAACGTGTGCAGCTAAGGAAAATGAGTGCAGCTAAGGAAAAGGAGGGCAGCAAAGGAAAAGGAGTGCAGCTAAGCAAAATGAGTGCAGCTAAGGAAAATGAGTGCAGCTAAGGAAAAGGAGTGCAGCTAAGGAAAAGGAGTGCAGCTAAGGAAAATGAGGGCAGCTAAGGAAAATGAGGGCAGCTAAGGAAAACGGAGGGCAGCTAAGGAAAAGGAGTGCAGTTAATGAAAACAGAGTGCAGCTAAGGAAAAGGTGTGCAGCTATGGAAAAGAAGGAAGCTAAGGAAAAGTAGTGCAGCTAAGGAAAACGGAGTGCAGCCAAGGAAAAGGCGTGCAGCTAAGGAAAATAGAGGGCAGCTAAGGAAAAGGAGTGCAGCTAAGGAAAATAGAGGGCAGCTAATGAATACGGAGTGCAGCTAAGGAAAATGAATGCAACTAAGGAAAAACGAATGCAGCTAAGGAAAAGGAGTGCAGCTAAGGAAAAGGAGTGCAGCTAAGGAAAAGGATTGCAGCTAAGGAAAACGGAGTACAGCTAAGGAAAAGGAGTGCAGCTAAGGAAAATTGTACAGCTAAGGAAAAGGAGTGCAGCTAAAGACAATTGTGCAGCTGAGAAAACTGAGAGCAGCTAAGGAAAAGGAATGCAGCTAAGGAAAAGGAGTGCAGCTAAGGAAAAGGAGTGCAGCTAAGGAAAAGGAGAGCAGCTAAGGAAAACGGAGGGCAGCTCAGGTAAAGGAGTGCAGCTAAAGAAAATTGTGCAGCTAAAGAAAACGGAGTGCAGCTAAGGAATGTGGATTGCAGCTAAGGAAAAGGAGTGCAGCTGAGAAAACTGAGAGCAGCTAAGGAAAAGGAGTGCAGCTAAGGAAAAGGAGTGCAGCTAAGGAAAAGGAGTGCAGCTAAGGAAAAGGAGTGCAGCTAAGGAAAACGGAGGGCAGCAAAGGAAAAGGAGAGCAACTAACTAAAAGGAGTGCAGCTAAGGAAAAGGAGTGCAGCTAAGGAAACTGAGTGCAGCTAAAGACAGTTGTGCAGCTGAGAAAACTGAGAGCAGCTAAGGAAAAGGAGTGCAGCTATGGAAAAGGAGTGCAGCTAAGGAAAAACGAGTGTAGCTAAGGAAAAGGAGTGCAGCTAAGGAAAAGGAGTGCAGCTAAGGAAAAATGAATGCAGTTAAGGAAAAAGGAGTGCAGATAAGGAAAAGGAGTGCAGCTAAGGAAAAGGAGTGCAGCTAAGGAAAAAGAGGGCAGCTAAGGAAAAAGGTGTGCAGCTAAGGAAAAGGAGTGCAGCTAAGGAAAAGGAGTGCAGCTAAGGAAAAGGATTGCAGCTAAGGAAGCGGAGTGCAGCTAAGGAAGAAGAGGGCATCTAAGGAAAAGGAGTGCAGCTAAGGAAAAGGAGTGCAGCTAAAGAAAAGGAGTGCAGCTAAGGAAAAAGAGGGCAGCTAAGGAAAAAGGTGTGCAGCTAAGGAAAAGGAGTGCAGCTAAGGAAAAGGAGTGCAGCTAAGGAAAAGGATTGCAGCTAAGGAAAAGGAGTGCAGTTAAGGAAAAGGATTGCAGCTAAGGAAAAGGAGTGCAGCTAAGGAAAAGGAGTGCAGCTGAGGAAAAAGAGGGCAGCTTAGGAAAAATGTGTGCAGCTAAGGAAAAGGAGCGCAGCTAAGGAAAAGGAGTGCAACTAAGGAAAAATGAATGTAGCTAAGGAAAAAGGAGTGATGATAAGGAAAAGGAGTGATGAGAAGGAAAAGGACTGCAGCTGAGGAAAATTGTACAGCTGGAGAAAAGGAGTGCATCGAAGGAAAAGGTGTGCAGCTAAGTAAAAAGAGTGCAGCTAAGTAAAAGGAGTGCAGCAAAGGAAAAGGAGTGCAGCTAAGGAAAATGGATTGCAGCTAAGGAAAAGGAGTGCAGCTGAGGAAACAGAGTGAAGCTAAGGAAAAGGAGTGCAGCTAAGGAAAACGGAGTACAACTAAGGAAAAGGAGTGCAGCTCAGGAAAAGGAGTGCAGCTAAGGAAAAGGAGTGCAGCTAAGGAAAACGGAGTGCAGCTAAGGAAAATGTGTGCGGGTGAGGAAAATTGTACAGCTAAGGAAAAGGAGTGCAGCTAAGGAAAAGGAATGCAGCTAAGGAAAAGGAATGCAGCTAAGGGTAAGGAGAGCAGCTAAGGCAAATTGTGCAGCTAAGGAAAAGGAGTGCAGTTAAGGTAAAGGAGTGCAGCTAAGGAAAAGGAGTGCAGCTAAGGAAAAGGAGTGCAAGCTAACGAAAAGGAGTGCAGCTAAGGTAAAAGGAGTGCAGCTAAGGAAAAGGATTGCAGCTAAGGAAAAGGAGTGCAGCTAAGGAAAAGGAGTGCAGCTAAGGAAAAGGTGTGCAGCTAAGGAAAACGGAGTGCAGCTAAGGAAAAGGAGTGCAGCTAAGGAAAAAGGAGTGCAGCTAAGGAAAAGGAGTGCAGCTAAGGAAAAGGAGTGCAGCTAAGGAAAATTGTACAGACAAGGAAAGGGAGGTCAGCTAAGGAAAAGGAGTGCAGCTAAGGAAAAGGAGTGCAGCTAAGGAAAAGGTGTGCAGCTAAGGAAAAGGAGTGCAGCTAAGGAAAAAGATTGCATCTTAGTAAAAGGAGTGCAGCTCAGGAAAAGGAGTGCAGCTAAGGAAACTTGTACAGATAAGGAAAAGTAGCGCAGCGAAGGAAAAAGAGGGCAGCTAAGGAAAAAGAGGGCAGCTAAGGAAACGGAGTGAAGCTAAGGAAAATGTGTGCAGCTAAGGATAACAAAGTGCGGCTAAGGATAACAGAGTGCAGCTAAGGAAAAGGAGGGCAGCTAAGGAAAAGGTGTGCAGCTAAGGAAAACGGAGGGCAGCTAAGGAAAACGGAGGGCAGCTAAGGAAAAGGTGGGCAGCTAACAAAAAGGAGTGCAGCTAAGGAAAATGGAGGGCAGGTAAGGAAAACTGTGTGCAGCTAAGGAAAACGGAGTGCAGCTAAGGAAAACGGAGGGCAGCTAAGGAAAAGGAGGGCAGCTAAGGAAAAGGAGGGCAGCTAAGGAAAAGGGAGGGCAAGTAAGGAAAACGGAGGGCAAGTAAGGAATACATAGTGCAGCTAAGGAAAATGGAGATAAGCTAAGGAAAAGGAGTGCAGCTAAGGAAAAAGAGTGCAGCTAAGGAAAAGGAGTGCAGCTAAGGAAAATTGTACAGATAAGGAATAGGGGAGCAGCTAAGGAAAAGGAGTGCAGCTAAGGAAAAGGAGTGCAGCTAAGGAATAAGAGTGCAGCTAAGGAAAAGGAGTGCAGCTAAGGAAAAGGAGTGCAGCTAAGGAAAAGGAGTGCAGCTAAGGAAAAGGAGTGCAGCTAAGGAAAACAGAGTGCAGCTAAGGAAAAGGAGTGCAGCTAAGGAAAATGAGTGCAGCTAAGGAAAAGGAGTGCAGCTAAGGAAAACGGAGTGAAGCCAAAGAAAAGGCTTGCAGCTCAGGCAAATGGAGTGCAGCTAAGGAAAAGGAATGCAGCTAAGGAATAGGAGTGTAACTAAGAAAAAGGAGTGCAGCTAAGGAAAACGGAGGCAGCTAAGGAAAAGAGTGCAGCTAAGGAAAAGGAGTGCAGCTAAGGAAAAGGAGTGCAGCTAAGGAAAAGGAGTGCAGCTAAGGGAAACAGAGGGCAGCTAAGGGAAAGGAGTGCAGCTAAGGGAAAGGAGTGCAGCTAAAGAAAAGGAGTCCAGCCAAGGAAATGGAATGGAGCTAAGGAAATGGAGTGAAGCTAAGGAAAACTGAGTGCAGCTAAGGAAATGGAATGCAGCTAAGGAAATGGAATGCAGCTAAGGAAACGGAGTGAAGCTAAGGAAAATGTGTGCAGCTAAGGAAAATGTGTGCAGCAGAGAAAACTGAGTGCAGCTAAGGAAAAGGAGTGCAGCCATGGAAAATGAGGTCAGCTAAGGAAAATGGAGTGCAGCTAAGGAAACGGAGTGAAGCTAAGGAAAATGTGTGCAGCTAAGGATAACAAAGTGCGGCCAAGGATAACAGAGTGCAGCTAAGGAAAAGGAGGGCAGCTAAGGAAAAGGTGTGCAGTTAAGGAAAACGGAAGGCAGCTAAGGAAAAGGAGGGAAGCTAAGGAAAACGGTGGGCAGGTAAGGAAAACGGATTGCAGCTAAGGAAAACGGAGTGCAGCTAAGGAAAATGGAGATAAGCTAAGGAAAAGGAGTGCAGCCATGGAAAATGAGGTCAGCTAAGGAAAATGGAGTGCAGCCAAGGAAAAATGAGTGCAGCTAAGGAAAAGGAGTGCAGCTAAGGAAAACGAGTGCAGCTAAGGAAAACGGATTGCAGCTAAGGAAAACGGATTGCAGCTAAGGAAAAGGAGTGCAGCTGAGGAAACGGAGTGCAGCTAAGGAAAAGGAGTGCAGCTAAGGAAAAGGGAGTGCAGCTAAGGAAAACGGAGTGCAGCTAAGGAAAACGGATTGCAGCTAAGGAAAAGGAGTGCAGCTGAGGAAACGGAGTGCAGCTAAGGAAAAGGAGTGCAGCTAAGGAAAACGGAGTGCAGCTAAGGAAAACGGAGTGTAGCTAAGGAAAACGTGTGCAGCTAAGGAAAATGTGTGCAGCAGAGAAAACTGAGTGCAGCTAAGGAAAAGGAGTGCAGCCATGGACAATGAGGTCAGCTAAGGAAAATGGAGTGCAGCTAAGGAAACGGAGTGAAGCTAAGGAAAAGGTGTGCAGCTAAGGAAAAAGAGGGCAGCTAAGGATAAAGGAGCGCAGCTAAGGAAGATGAGAGCAGCTAAGGAAAAGGAGTGCAGCTAAGGAAAAGGAGGGCAGCTAAGGAAAAGGAGTGCAGCTAAGGAAAAGGAGTGCAGCTAAGGAAAAAGGAGTGCAGCTAAGGAAAAAGGAGTGCAGCTAAGGAAAAGGAGTGCAGCTAAGGAAAAGGAGTGCAGCTAAGGAAAAGGAGTGCAGCTAAGGAAAAGGAGTGCAGCTAAGGAAAAAGGAGTGCAGCTAAGGAAAAGGAGTGCAGCTAAGGAAAAATGAATGCAGCTAAGGAAAAGGAGTGCAGCTAACGAAAAATGAATGCAGCTAAGGAAAACGGAGTGCAGCTAAGGAAAAGGAGTGCAGCTAAGGAAAAAGGAGTGCAGCTAAGGAAAAGGAGTGCAGCTAAGGAAAAGGAGTGCAGCTAAGGAAAAGGAGTGCAGCTAAGGAAAAGGAGTGCAGCTAAGGAAAAGGAGTGCAGATATCGAAAAGGAGTGCAGCTAAGGAAAACAGAATGCAGCTAAGGAAAAGGAGTGCAATTAAGGAAAATTGTGCAGCTAAAGAACATGAAGTCAAGCTAAGGAAAAGGAGTGCAGCTAAGGAAAAGGAGTGCAGCTAAGGAAAAGGAATGCAGCTAAGGAAAAGGAGTGCAGCTAAGGAAAAGGAGTGCAGCTAAGGAAAATGGAGTGCAGCTATGGCAAATGGAGTGCAGCTAAGGAAAAGGAGTGCAGCTAAGGAAAAGGAGTGCAGCTAAGGAAAAGGAGTGCAGCTAAGGAAATCGATTGCAGGTAAGGAAAAGGAGTGCAGCTAAGGAAAAAGGAGTGCAGCTAAGGAAACGGAGTCAAGCTAAGGAAAACTGAGTGCAGCTAAGGAAAAAGAGGGCAGCTAAGGAAAAGGAGTGCAGCTAAGGAAAACTGAGTGCAGCTAAGGAAATGGAATGCAGCTAAAGAACACGGAGTGAAGCTAAGGAAAACTGAGTGCAGCTAAGGAAATGGAATGCAGCTAAGGAAATGGAATGCAGCTAAGGAAACGGAGTGAAGCTAAGGAAAACTGAGTGCAGCTAAGGAAATGGAATGCAGCTAAGGAAATGGAATGCAGCTAAGGAAACGGAGTGAAGCTAAGGAAACGGAGTGAAGCTAAGGAAAACTGAGTGCAGCTAAGGAAATGGAATGCAGCTAAGGAAATGGAATGCAGCTAAGGAAAGGAGTGAAGCTAAGGAAAACTGAGTGCAGCTAAGGAAATGGAATGCAGCTAAGGAAATGGAATGCAGCTAAGGAAACGGAGTGAAGCTAAGGAAACGGAGTGAAGCTAAGGAAAACGTGTGCAGCTAAGGAAAATGTGTGCAGCAGAGAAAACTGAGTGCAGCTAAGGAAAAGGAGTGCAGCCATGGAAAATGAGGTCAGCTAAGGAAACGGAGTGAAGCTAAGGAAAATGTGTGCAGCTAAGGATAACAAAGTGCGAATAAGGATAACAGAGTGCAGCTAAGGAAAATGAATGCAACTAAGGAAAAAGGAATGAAGATAAGGAAAAGGAGTGCAGCTAAGGAAAAGGAGTGCAGCTAAGGAAAACGGAGTACAGCTAAGGAAAAGGAATGCATCTAAGGAAAATTGTACAGCTAAAGAAAAGGAGTGCAGCTAAGGAAAATGGATTGTAACTAAGGAAAAGGAGTGCAGTAAACGACAATTGTGCAGCTAAGGAAAAGGAGTGCAGCTAAGGAAAAGGAGTGCAGCTAAGGAAAAGGAGTGCAGCTAAGGAAAAGGGAGGGCAGCAAAGGAAAAGGAGTGCAACTAACTAAAAGGAGTGCAGCTAAGGAAAAGGAGTGCAGCTAAGGAAAACGAGTGCAGCTAAGGAAAACGGAGTGCAGCTAAGGAAAACGGAGTGCAGCTAAGGAAAACGGAGTGCAGCTAAGGAAAAGGAGTGCAGCTGAGGAAAAGGATTGCAGCTAAGGAAAAGGAGTGCAGCTAAGGAAAAAGAGTGCAGCTAAGGAAAAAGAGGGCAGCTAAGGAAAAAGGTGTGCAGCTAAGGAAAAGGAGTGCAGCTAAGGAAAAGGAGTGCAGCTAAGGAAAAGGATTGCGGCTAAGGAAGCGGAGTGCAGCTAAGGAAGAAGAGGGCATCTAAGGAAAAGGAGTGCAGCTAAGGAAAAGGAGTGCAGCTAAGGAAAAGGAGTGCAGCTAAGGAAAAAGAGGGCAGCTAAGGAAAAAGGTGTGCAGCTAAGGAAAAGGAGTGCAGCTAAGGAAAAGGAGTGCAGCTAAGGAAAAGGATTGCAGCTAAGGAAAAGGAGTGCAGTTAAGGAAAAGGAGTGCAGCTAAGGAAAAGGAGTGCAGCTAAGGAAAAGGATTACGCTTAAGGAAAAGGAGAGCAGCTAAGGAAAAGGAGGTCAGCTAAGGAAAAGGAGTGCGGCTAAGGAAAAGGAGGTCAGCTAAGGAAAAGCCGTGCGGCTAAGCAAACAGAGTGCAGCAAAGGAAAAGGAGTGCAGCTAAGGAAAACAGAGTGCAGTTAAGGAAAAGTTGTGCAGCTAAGGAAAACGGAGGGCAACTGAGGAAAACAGAGTGCAGATAAGGAAAAGTTATGCAGCTATGGAAAACAGAGTGCAGCTAAGGAATACGGAGTGCAGCTAAGGAAAATGGAGATAAGCTAAGGAAAAGGAGTGCAACTAGGGAAAATGAGGTCAGCTAAGGAAAATGGAGTGCAGCCAAGGAAAAGGAGTGCAGCTAAGGAAAAGGTGTGCAGCTAAGGAAAACGGAGTGCAGCTAAGGAAAAGGAGTGCAGCTAAGGAAAAGGAGTGCAGCTAAGGAAAAGGAGTGCAGCTAACGAAAAATGAATGCAGCTAAGGAAAAGGAGTGCAGCTAAGGAAAAGGAGTGCAGCTAAGGAAAAGGAGTGCAGCTAAGGAAAAGGAGTGCAGCTAAGGAAAAGGATTGCAGCTAAGGAAAATTGTACAGCTAAGGAAAAGGAGTGCAGCTAAGAGAATGGAGTGCAGCTAAGGAAAAGGAGTGCAGCTAAGGAAAAGATGAGTAAGCTAAGGAAAAGGAGTGCAGCAAGGAAAAGGAGTGCAGCTAAGGAAAGGAGTGCAGCTAAGGAAAATGATGCAGCTAAGGAAAAGAGTGCAGCTAAGGAAAACTGAGTGCAGCTAAGGAAAAGGAATGAGTGCTGCAGCAAGAAAATGGAAAATAAAAAAAGATGCACAGCTAAGGAAACGGAGTGCAGCTAAGGAAAACGAGTGCAGCTAAGGAAAATGAGTGCAGGCAGAGAAAAACTGAGTGCAGCTAGGAAAAGGAGTGCAGCCATGAAAATGAGGGTCAGCTAAGGAAAATGGAGTGCAGCTAAGGAAAAGGAGGGCAGCTAAGGAAAATGTGTGCAGCTAAGGATAACAAAGTGCGGCCAAGGATAACAGAGTGCAGCTAAGGAAAAGGAGGGCAGCTAAGGAAAAGGTGTGCAGTTAAGGAAAACGGAATGCAGCTAAGGAAAAGGAGGGAAGCTAAGGAAAACTGTGGGCAGGTAAGGAAAACGGATTGCAGCTAAGGAAAACGGAGTGCAGCTAAGGAAAATGGAGATAAGCTAAGGAAAAGGAGTGCAGCCATGGAAAATGAGGTCAGCTAAGGAAAATGGAGTGCAGCCAAGGAAAAATGAGTGCAGCTAAGGAAAAGGAGTGCAGCTAAGGAAAACGAGTGCAGCTAAGGAAAACGGAGTGCAGCTAAGGAAAACGGAGTGCAGCTAAGGAAAACGGAGTGCAGCTAAGGAAAAGGAGTGCAGCTGAGGAAAAGGAGTGCAGCTAAGGAAAAGGAATGCAGCTAAGGGTAAGGAGAGCAGCTAAGGAAAATTGTGCAGCTAAGGAAAACGGAGTGCAGCTAAGAGAATGGAGTGCAGCTAAGGAAAAGGAGTGCAGCTAAGGTAAAGGAGTGCAGCTAAGGTAAAGGAGTGCAGCAAAGGAAATGGAATGCAGCTAAGGAAATGGAATGCAGTTAAGGAAATGGAATGCAGCTAAGGAAACGGAGTGAAGCTAAGGAAAACTGAGTGCAGCTAAGGAAATGGAATGCAGCTAAGGAAATGGAATACAGCTAAGGAAACGGAGTGAAGCTAAGGAAAATGTGTGCAGCTAAGGAAAATGTGTGCAGCAGAGAAAACTGAGTGCAGCTAAGGAAAAGGAGTGCAGCCATGGAAAATGATGTCAGCTAAGGAAAATGGAGTGCAGCTAAGGAAACGGAGTGAAGCTAAGGAAAATGTGTGCAGCTAAGGATAACAAAGTGCGGCCAAGGATAACAGAGTGCAGCTAAGGAAAAGGAGGGCAGCTAAGGAAAAGGTGTGCAGTTAAGGGAAACGGAATGCAGCTAAGGAAAAGGAGGGAAGCTAAGGAAAACTGTGGGCAGGTAAGGAAAACGGATTGCAGCTAAGGAAAACGGAGTGCAGCTAAGGAAAAAGGAGTGAAGCTAAGGAAAAGGAGTGCAGCTAAGGAAAATGGAGTGCAGCTAAGGAAAAGGAGTGCAGCTAAGGAAAAGGAGTGCAGCTAAGGAAAATGGAGTGCAGCTAAGGAAAACGAGTGCAGCTAAGGAAAATTGAGCAGCTAAGGAAAAGGAGTGCAGCTAAGGAAAAGGAGTGCAGCTAAGGAAAAGGAGTGCAGCTAAGGAAAAGGAGTGCAGCTAAGGAAAAGGAGTGCAGCTAAGGAAAAGGAGTGCAGCTAAGGAAAAGGAGTGCAGCTAAGGAAAACGGAGTGCAGCTAAGGAAAAGGAGTGCAGCTAAGGAAAAGGAGTGCAGCTAAGGAAAAGGAGTGCAGCTAAGGAAAAGGAGTGCAGCTAAGGAAAAGGAGTGCAGCTAAGGAAAAGGAGTGCAGCTAAGGAAAAGGAGTGCAGCTAAGGAAAAGGAGTGCAGCTAAGGAAAAGGAGTGCAGCTAAGGAAAAGGAGTGCAGCTAAGGAAAAGGACTGCAGCTAAGGAAAATGGATTGCAGCTAAGGAAAAGGAGTGCAGCTAAAGATAATTGTGCAGCTAAAGAAAACGGAGTGCAGCTAAGGAAAAGGAGTGCAGCTAAGGAAAATGAGGGCATCTAAGGAAAAGGAGTGCAGCTAAGGAAAACAGAGTGCAGCTAAGGAAACGGTATGCAGCTAAGGAAAAGGAGTGCAGCAAAGGAAAAGGAGTGCAGCTAAGGAAAACATAGTGCAGGTAAGGAAAAAGGAGTGCAGCGAAGGTAGAAGGGAGTGCAGCTAAGGAAATGGAGATGCAGCTAAGGAAAAGGAGTGCAGCTAAGAAAAGGAGTGCAGCTAAGGGAAAAAGGATGCAGCTAAGGAAAAAGGAGTGCAGCTAAGGAAATGGAATGGCAGCTAGGAAAAGGAGTGCAGCTAAGGGAAAAGGAGTGCAGCTAAGGAAAAGGAGTGCAGCTAAGTAAAAGGAGTGCAGCTCAGGAAAATGGATTGCAGCTAAGGAAAAGGAGTGCAGCTAAGGAAAATGGAGTGCAGCTAAGGAAAAGGAGTGCAGCTAAGGAAAACGGAGGGCAGCTAAGGAAAAGGAGTGCAGCTAAGGAAAAGGAGTGCAACTAAGGAAAAAGGAGTGCAGCAAAGGAAAAGGAGTGCAGCTAAGGAAAAATGAATGTAGTTAAGGAAAAAGGAGTGCAGATAAGGAAAAGGAGTGCAGCTAAAGAAAAAGGAGTGCAGCTAAGGAAAAGGAGTGCAGCTAAGGAAAAGGAGTGCAGCTAAGGAAAACAGAGTGCAGCTAAGGAAAAGGAGGGCAGCTAAGGAAAAGGAGTGCAGCTAAGGAAAAGGAGTGCAGCTAAGGAAAAAGAGTGCAGCTAAGGAAAAGGAGTGCAGCTAAGGAAAAATGAATGCAGCTAAGGAAAAAGGAGTGCAGCTAAGGAAAAGGAGTGCAGCTAAGGAAAAGGAGTGCAGCTAAGGAAAACAGAGTGCAGCTAAGGAAAAGGAGTGCAGCTAAGGAAAATGAGTACGGCAAAGGAAAAGGAGGGTAGCTAAGGAAAAGAAGTGCGGCTAAGCAAACAGAGTGCAGCTTAGGAAAAGGAGTGCCGTTAAGGAAAACAGAGTGCAGCTAAGGAAAAGGAGTGCCGTTAAGGAAAACAGAGTGCAGCTAAGGAAAAGGTGTGCAGCTAAGGAAAACGGAGGGCAGCTGAGGAAAAGGAGGGCAGCTAAGGAAAAGGAGTGCAGCTAAGGAAAAGGGAGGTCAAGTAAGGAAAACGGAGGGCAAGTAAGGAATACAGAGTGCAGCTAAGGAAAATGGAGATAAGCTAAGGAAAAGGAGTGCAGCTAAGGAAAAGGAGTGCAGCTAAGGAAAAGGAGTGCAGCTAAGGAAAATTGTACAGCTTAGAAAAGGAGTGCAGGTAAGGAAAATGGTACAACTAAGGAAAAGGAGTGCAGCTAAGGCAAAGGAGTGCAGGTAAGGAAAACCGAGTGCAGTTAAGGAAACGGTGTGCAGCTAAGGAAAAGGAGTGCAGCTAAAGAACACAGAGTCAAGCTAAGGAAAACAGAGTGTAGCTCAGGAAAATTAGAGCAGTTAAGGAAAATTGTGTAGCTTAAGAAAACGGAGTGCAGCTAACGAAACGGAGTGCAGCTATGGAAAAGGAATGCAGCTAAGGAAAAGGAGTGCAGCTGAGAAAACTGAGTGCAGCTAAGGAATAGGAGTGCAGCAGAGAAAACTGAGTGCAGCTAAGGAAAAGGAGTGTAGCAGAGAAAACTGAGTGCAGCTAAGGAAAAGGAGTGCAGCTAAGGAAAAGGAGTGCAGCAGAGAAAACTGAGTGCAGCTAAGGAAAAGGAGTGCAGCTAAGGCAAATGCAGGGCAGCTAAAGAAAAGGAGTACAGCTAAGGAAAACGGAGGGCAGCTAAGGAAAAGGATTGCAGCTAAGGAAAAGGAGTGCAGCTAAGGAAAAAGAGGGCAGCTAAGGAAAAAGGTGTGCAGCTAAGGAAAAGGAGTGCAGCTAAGGAAAAGGAGTGCGGCTAAGGAAAAAGAGGGCAGCTAAGGAAAAAGGTGTGCAGCTAAGGAAAAGGATTGCAGCTAAGGAAGCGGAGTGCAGCTAAGGAAGAAGAGGGCAGCTAAGGAAAAGGAGTGCAGCTAAAGAAAAGGAGTGCAGCTAAGGAAAAGGAGTGCAGCTAAGGAAAACAGATTGCAGCTAAGGAAAAGGTATACAGCTATGGAAAAGAAGGGAAGCTAAGGAAAAGAGTGCAACTAAGGAAAACGGAGTGCAGCTAAGGAAAAGGATTGCAGCTAAGGAAAAGGAGTGCAGCTAAGGAAAAGGAGTGCAGCTAAGGAAAAAGAGGGCAGCTAAGGAAAAAGGTGTGCAGCTAAGGAAAAGGAGTGCAGCTAAGGAAAAGGAGTGCAGCTAAGGAAAAAGAGGGCAGCTAAGGAAAAAGGTGTGCAGCTAAGGAAAAGGAGTGCAGCTAAGGAAAAGGAGTGCAGCTAAGGAAAAGGAGTGCAGCTAAGGAAAAGGAGTGCAGCTAAGGGAAACGGAGGGCAGCTAAGGAAAAGGAGTGCAGCTAAGGAAAAGGAGTGCAGCTAAGGAAAAGGAGTGCAGCTAAGAAAATTGTACAGCTAAGGAAAAAGAGGGCAGCTAAGGAAAAGGAGTGCAGCTAAGGAAAAGGAGTGCAGCTAAGGAAAAGGAGTGCAGCTAAGGAAAAGGAGTGCAGCTAAAGAAAAAGGAGTGCAGCTAAGGAAAAGGAGTGCAGCTAAGGAAACTGAGTGCAGCTAAGGTAAAGGAGTGCAGCTAAGGAAAACAGGGTGCAGCTAAGGAAAAGGAGTGCAGCTAAGGAAAAGGAGTGCAGCTAAGGAAAGAGTGCAGCTAAGGAAAAGAGTGCAGCTAAGGAAAGTGTGCAGCTAAGGAAAAGGAGTGCAGCTAAGGAAAAAGAGTGCAGCTAAGGAAACAGAATGCAGCTAAGGAAAAGGAGTGCAGCTAAGGAAAAAGAGTGCAGCTAAGGAAAAGGAGTGCAGCTAAGGAAAAGGAGTGCAGCTAAGGAAAAGGAGTGCAGCTAAGGAAATGGAGTGCAGCTAAGGAAAAGGAGTGCAGCTAAGGGAAACGGAGTGCAGCTAAGGAAAAGGAGTGCAGCTAAGGAAAAAAAATTGCAGCTAAGGAAAAGGAGTGCAGCTAAGGAAAAGGAGTGCAGCTAAGGAAAAGGAGGGCAGCTAAGGAAAAGGAGTGCAGCTAAGGAAAAGGAGTGCAGCTAAGGAAAAGGAGTGCAGCTAAGGAAAACGAGTGCAGCTAAGGAAAAGGAGTGCAGCTAAGGAAAAGGAGTGCAGCTAAGGAAAAGGAGTGCAGCTAAGGAAAAGGAGTGCAGCTAAGGAAAAGGAGTGCAGCTAAGGAAAAAGGAGTGCAGCTAAGGAAAAGGAGTGCAGCTAAGGAAAGGAGTGCAGCTAAGGAAAAGGAGTGCAGCTAAGGAAAAGGAGTGCAGCTAAGGAAAAAGGAGTGCAGCTCAAGAAAAGGAGAGCACCTAAGGAAAAGGAAAGCAGCTAAGGAAAAGGAGTGCAGCTAAGGAAAAGGATGCAGGTAAGGAAAAGATGTGCTGCTAAGGAAAGCAGAGTGCAGCTAAGCAAAAAGTGTGCAGCTAAAGAAAATGATTGCAGCTCAGGAAAACGAGGGCAGCTAAGGTAAATGAGAGCAGCTAAGAAAACTGAGTGCAGCTAAGGAAAAGGAGGGCAGCTAAGGAAAATTGTGCAGCTAACAAAACTAAATGCAGCTCAGGAAAAGGAGTGCAGCTAAGGAAAAGGAGTGCAGCTAAGGAAAAAAGTGCAGCTAAGGAAAAGGAGAGCAGCTAAGGAAAAGGAGTGCAGCTAAGGAAAAGGAGTGCAGCTTAGTAAAAGGAGTGCAGGTAAAGAAAATTATACAGCTAAGAAAGGGAGTGCAGCTAATGAAAACGGAGGGCAGCTAAGTAAAAGGAGTGCAGCTAAGGAAAATTGTACAGCTAAGAAAAGGAGGGCCGCTAAGGAAATGGAGTGCAGCTAAGGAAAATGGAGTGCAGCCAAGGAAAAATGAGTGCAGCTAAGGAAAAGGAGTGCAGCTAAGGAAAACGAGTGCAGCTAAGGAAAACGGAGTGCAGCTAAGGAAAACGGAGTGCAGCTAAGGAAAACGGAGTGCAGCTAAGGAAAAGGAGTGCAGCTGAGGAAAAGGATTGCAGCTAAGGAAAAGGAGTGCAGCTAAGGAAAAGGAGTGCAGCTAAGGAAAAAGAGGGCAGCTAAGGAAAAAGGTGTGCAGCTAAGGAAAAGGAGTGCAGCTAAGGAAAAGGAGTGCAGCTAAGGAAAAGGATTGCGGCTAAGGAAGCGGAGTGCAGCTAAGGAAGAAGAGGGCATCTAAGGAAAAGGAGTGCAGCTAAGGAAAAGGAGTGCAGCTAAGGAAAAGGAGTGCAGCTAAGGAAAAAGAGGGCAGCTAAGGAAAAAGGTGTGCAGCTAAGGAAAAGGAGTGCAGCTAAGGAAAAGGAGTGCAGCTAAGGAAAAGGATTGCAGCTAAGGAAAAGGAGTGCAGCTAAGGAAAAGGAGTGCAGCTAAGGAAAAGGAGTGCAGCTAAGGAAAAGGAATGACGCGTAAGAAAAGGAGGAGCAGCTAAGGAAAAGGAGGTCAGCTAAGGAAAAGGAGTGCGGCTAAGGAAAAGGAGGTCAGCTAAGGAAAAGGCCGTGCGGCTAAGCAAACAGAGTGCAGCAAAGGAAAAGGAGTGCAGCTAAGGAAAACAGGAGTGCAGGTTAAGGAAAAGGTGTGCAGCTAAGGAAAACGGAGGGGCACTAGAAAACTGAGTGCAGATAAGGAAAAGGAGTGCAGGCTATGGAAAACAGAGTGCAGCTAAGGAATACGGAGTGCAGCTAAGGAAAATGGAGATAAGCTAAGGAAAAGGAGTGCAACTAGGGAAAATGAGGTCAGCTAAGGAAAATGGAGTGCAGCCAAGGAAAAGGAGTGCAGCTAAGGAAAAGGAGTGCAGCTAAGGAAAACGGAGTGCAGCTAAGGAAAACGGAGTGCAGCTAAGGAAAACGGAGTGCAGCTAAGGAAAACGGAGTGCAGCTAAGGAAAAGGATTGCAGCTAATGTAAAGGAGTGCAGCTAAGGAAAAGGAGTGCAGCTATGGAAAAGGATTGCAGCTAAGGTAAAGGAGTGCAGCTAAGGAAAAGGAGAGCAGCTAAGGAAAAGGAGTGCAGCTAAAGAAAACGGAGTCAAGCTAAGGAAAAGGAATGCAGCTAAGGAAAAGGAGAGCAGCTAAGGAAAATTGAGCAGCTAAGGAAAAGGAGTGCAGCTAAGGAAAGCAGAGTGCAGCTAAGCCAAAAGAGTGCAGCTAAGCCAAAAGAGTGCAGCTAAGCAAAAAGAGTGCAGCTAAAGAAAATGAGTGCAGCTAAGGAAATGGAGTGCAGCTAAGGGAATGGATGCAGCTAAGGAAAAGGAGTGCAGCTAAGGAAAAGGGAATGCAGCTAAGGAAAATGAGGGCAGCTTAAGAAAATGGAGTGCAGCTAAGGAAAAGGAGTGCAGCTAAGGTAAATAGAGTGCAGCTAAGGAAAAGGAGTGCAGCTAAGGAAAAGGAGTGCAGCTAAGGAAAAGGAGTGCAGCTAAGGAAACAGAGTGCAGCTAAGGAAAAAGAGTGCAGCTAAGGAAAAGGAGGGCAGCTAAGGAAAAGTGTGCAGCTAAGGAAACTAAATGCAGCTAAGGAAAAGAGTGCAGCTAAGGAAAAGGAGTGCAGCTAAGGAAAAGGAGTGCAGCTAAGGAAAAGGAGTGCAGCTAAGGAAAAGGAGTGCAGCTAAGGAAAAGAAGGGAAGTTAAGGAAAAGGAGTGCAGCTAAGGAAAAGGAGTGCAGCTAAGGAAAAGGAGTGCAGCTAAGGAAAAGGAGTGCAGCTAAGGAAAAGGAGTGCAGCTAAGGAAAAGGAGTGCAGCTAAGGAAAAGGAGTGCAGCTAAGGAAAAGGAGTGCAGCTAAGGAAAAGGAGTGCAGCTAAGGAAAAGGAGTGCAGCTAAGGAAAAGGAGTGCAGCTAAGGAAAAGGAGTGCAGCTAAGGAAAAGGATGGCAGCTAAGGAAAAGGAGTGCAGCTAAGGATAAAGGAATGCAGCTAAGGAAAAGGAGGGGAAGCTAAGGAAAACAGGGGTGCAGGGCTAATGAAAAGGGAGTGCAGCGAAGGAAAACGGAGTGCAGCTAAGGGAGAGAAATGGAGATAAGCTAAGGAAAAGGAGTGCAGCCATGGGAAAATGAGTCAGCTAAGGAAAATGGAGTGCAGCCAAGGAAAAATGAGTGCAGCTAAGGAAAAGGAGTGCAGCTAAGGAAAACGAGGTGCAGCTAAGGAAAACGGAGTGCAGGCTAAGGAAAACTGAGTGCAGCTAGGGAAAACGGAGTGCAGCTAAGGGAAGCGGAGTGCAGCTGAGGGAAAAGGAGGGCAGGCTAAGGAAAAGGGAGTGCAGCTAAGGAAAAGGAGTGGCAGCTAAGAAAAAAGATTGCAGCTAAGGAAAAGGAGTGCAGCTAAGGAAAATGGAGTGCAGCTAAGGAAAATGGAGTGCAGCTAAGGAAAAGGAGTGCAGCTAAGGAAAACAGAGTGCAGCTAAGGAAAAGGAGTGCAGCTAAGGAAAAGGAGTGCAGCTAAGGAAAAGGAGTGCAGCTAAGGAAAAGGAGTGCAGCTAAGGAAAAGGAGTGCAGCTAAGGAAAAAGGAGTGCAGCTAAGGAAAAGGAGTGCAGCTAAGGAAAAAGGAGTGCAGCTAAGGAAAAGGAGTGCAGCTAAGGAAAAGGAGTGCAGCTAAGGAAAAGGAGTGCAGCTAAGGAAAAGGAGTGCAGCTAAGGAAAAGGAGTGCAGCTAAGGAAAAGGAGTGCAGCTAAGGAAAAGGAGTGCAGCTAAGGAAAAGGAGTGCAGCTAAGGAAAAGGAGTGCAGCTAAGGAAAAGGAGTGCAGCTAAGGAAAAGGAGTGCAGCTAAGGAAAAGGAGTGCAGCTAAGGAAAAGGAGTGCAGCTAAGGAAAAGGAGTGCAGCTAAGGAAAAGGAGTGCAGCTAAGGAAAAAGGAGTGCAGCTAAGGAAAAGGAGTGCAGCTAAGGAAAAGGAGTGCAGCTAAGGAAAAAGGAGTGCAGCTAAGGAAAAGGAGTGCAGCTAAGGAAAAGGAGTGCAGCTAAGGAAAAGGAGTGCAACTAAGGAAATGAGGGCAGCTAAGGAAAAGGAGTGCAGCTAAGGAAAAGGAGTGCAGCTAAGGAAAAGGAGTGCAGCTAAGGAAAAGGAGTGCAGCTAAGGAAAACAAAATGCAGCTCAGGAAAAGGAGAGCAACTAAGGAAAAGGAGTGCAGCTAAGGAAAAGGAGTGCAGCTAAGGAAAAAGGGTGCAGCTAAGGAAAAGGAGTGCAGCTAAGGAAAAAGAGTGCAGCGAAGTAAAAGGAGTGCAGCTCAGGAAAATGGATTGCAGCGAAGGAAAAGGAGAGCAGCTAAGGAAAATTGTGCAGCTAAGGAAAAGGAGTGCAGCTAAAGAATGGTGCAGCTAAGAAAAGGAGTGCAGCTAAGGAAAGGAGTGCAGCTAAGGAAAAGGAGTGCAGCTAAGGAAAAGGAGTGCAGCTAAGGAAAAGGAGTGCAGCTAAGGAAATGAATGCAGCTAAGAAAAGGAGTGCAGCTAAGGAAAAAAGAGTGGCAGCTAAGGAAAAGGGAGGGCAGCTAAGGAAAGGGAGTGCTGCTAAGGAAAAGGAGTGCTGCTAAGGAAATTGTGGGCAGATAAGGTAAATGTGTGCAGCTAAGGAAAAGGTGTGCAGCTAAGGAAAAGGAGTGCAGCTAAGGAAAAGGAGTGCAGCTAAGGAAAAGGAGTGCAGCTAAGGAAAAGGAGTGCAGCTAAGGAAAAGGTGTGCAGCTAAGGAAAACGGAGTGCAGCTAAGGAAAAGAGTGCAGCTAAGGAAAAGGAGTGCAGCTAAGGAAAAGGAGTGCAGCTAAGGGAAAACGGAATGCAGCAAAGGAAAAAGAGTGCAGCTAAGGAAACAGAGTGCAGCTAAAGAAACGGCGTGCAGCCAAGGAAAAGGAGTGCAGCACAGGCAAATGGAGTGCAGCTAAGGAAAAGCAATGCAGCTAAGGGAAAAAGAGTACAGCTAAGAAAAAGGAGTGCAGCTAAGGAAAATGAGTGCAGCTAAGGAAAAGGAGTGCAGCTAAGGAAAAGGAGTGCAGCTAAGGAAAAAAGAGTGCAGCTAAGGAAAAGGAGTGCAGCTAAGGAAACTGAGTGCAGCTAAGGAAAAGGAGTGCAGCTAAGGAAAAGGAGTGCAGCTAAGGAAAAGGAGTGCAGCTAAGGAAAAGGAGTGCAGCTAAGGAAAAGGAGTGCAGCTAAGGAAAATGAGTGCAGCTAAGGAAAAGGAGTGCAGCTAAGGAAAAGGAGTGCAGCTAAGGAAAAGGAGTGCAGCTAAGGAAAAGGAGTGCAGCTAAGGAAAAGGAGTGCAGCTAAGGAAAAGGAGTGCAGCTAAGGAAAAGGAGTGCAGCTAAGGAAAAGGAGTGCAGCTAAGGAAAAGGAGTGCAGCTAAGGAAAAGATGTGCTGCTAAGGAAAGCAGAGTGCAGCTAAGGAAAAAGTGTGCAGCTAAAGAAAATGAGTGCAGCTCAGGAAAACGAGGGCAGCTAAGGAAAAGGAGAGCAGCTAAGAAAACTGAGTGCAGCTAAGGAATAGGGGAGCAGCTAAGGTAAAGGAGTGCAGCTAAGGGAACTTAGTGCGGATAAGGAAAAGGAGAGCAGCTAAGAAAAGGAGTGCAGCTAAGGAAACTGAGTGCAGCTAAGGAAAAGAGTGCAGCTAAGGAAAAGGAGAGCAGCTAAGGAATAGGAGGGCAGCTAAGGAAAATTGTGCAGCTAAAGAAACTGAATGCAGCTAAGGAAAAGGAGTGCAGCTAAGATAAAGGAGTGCAGCTAAGGAAGATGAGGGCAGCTAAGGAAAAGAGTGCAGCTAAGGAAAAGGAGTGCAGCTAAGGAAAAATGAATGCAGCTAAGGAAAAGGAGTGCAGCTAAGGAAAAGGAGTGCAGCTAAGGAAAAGGAGTGCAGCTAAGGAAAAAGAGTGCAGCTAAGGAAAAAGGAGTGCAGCTAAGGAAAAGGAGTGCAGCTAAAGAAAAAGGAGTGCAGCTAAGGAAAACAGAGTGCAGCTAAGGAAAAGAAGTGCAACTAAGGAAAAGGAGTTCAGCTAAGGAAAAGGAGTGCAGCTAAGGAAAAGGAGTGCAGCTAAGGAAAAGGAGTGCAGCTAAAGAAAAAGGAGTGCAGCTAAGGAAAAGGAGTGCAGCTAAGGAAAAGGAGTGCAGCTAAGGAAAAGGAGTGCAGCTAAGGAAAAGGAGTGCAGCTAAGGAAAAGGAGTGCAGCTAAGGAAAATGGAGGGCAGCTAAGGAAAACGAGGGCAGCTAATGAAAATTGAGCAGCTAAGGAAAAGGAGGGCAGCTAAGGAAACAGAGTGCAGCTAAAGAATAGGACTGCAGCTAAGGAAAAGGAGTGCAGCTAAGGCAAAAGGAGTGCAGCTAAGGAAAAGGAGTGCAGCTAAGGAAAAGGAGTGCAACTAAGGAAAATGGAGTGCAGCTAAGGAAAATTGTGCAGCTAAGAAAAAGGAGTGCAGCTAAGGAAAAGGAGTGCAGCTAAGGAAAAGGAGTGCAGCTAAGGAAGCGGAGTGCAGCTAAGGAAAAGGAGTGCAGCTAAGGAAAATTGTACAGCTAAGGAAAAGGAGTGCAGCTAAGAAAATTGTACAGCTAAGGAAAAGGAGTGCAGCTAAGGAAAAGGAGTGCAGCTAAGGAAAAGGAGTGCAGCTAAGGAAAAGGAGTGCAGCTAAGGAAAAGGAGTGCAGCTAAGGAAAAGGAGTGCAGCTAAGGAAAATGAGTGCAGCTAAGGAAAATTGTACAGCTAAGGAAAAGGAGTGCAGCTAAGGAAAAGGAGTGCAGCTAAGGAAAAGGAGTGCAGCTAATTAAAGAAGGGAAACTAAGGAAAAGGAGTGCAGCTAAGGAAAACGGAGTGCAGCTAAGGAAAAGGAGTGCAGCAAAGGAAAAGGGGTGCAGCTAAGGAAAAGGAGTGCAGCTAAGGAAAAGGAGTGCAGCTAACGAAAAATGAATGCAGCTAAGGAAAAGGAGTGCAGCAAAGGAAACAGAGTGCAGCTAAGGAAACGGAGTGCAGCTAAGGAAAAGGAGTGCAGCTAAGGAAAAGGAGTGCAGCTAAGGAAAAGGAGTGCAGCTAAGGAAAAGGAGTGCAGCTAAGGAAAATGAGTGCAGCTAAGTAAAAGGAGTGCAGCTAAGGAAAAGGAGTGCAGCTAAGGAAAAGAGTGCAGCTAAGGAAAAGGAGTGCAGCTAAGGAAAAGAGTGCAGCTAAGGAAAAGGAGTGCAGCTAAGGAAAAGGAGTGCAGCTAAGGAAAAGGAGTGCAGCTAAGGAAAATAGATTGCAGCTAAGGAAAAGGAGTGCAGCTAAGCTGAAGGAGTGCAGCTAAGGGAAAGGAGTGAACCTAAGGAAAGGGAGTGCAGCTAAGGAAAAGGAGTGCAGCTAAGGAAAATTGTACAGATAAGGAAAAGGAGAGCAGCTAAGGAAAAGAGTGCAGCTAAGGAAAAGGAGTGCAGCTAAGGAAAAGGAGTGCAGCTAAGGAAAACGATTGCAGCTAAGGAAAAGGAGTGCAGCTAAGGAAAAGGAGTGCAGCTAAGGAAAAGAGTGCAGCTAAGGAAAAGGAGTGCAGCTAAGGAAAACAGAGTGCAGCTAAGGAAAAGGAGTGCAGCTAAGGAAAAGGAGTGCAGCTAAGGAAAAGGAGTGCAGCTAAGGAAAAGGAGTGCAGCTAAGGAAAAGGAGTGCAACCACGGAAAAGGAGTGCAGCTAAGGAAACAGAGTGCAGCTAAAGAACATGGAGTCAAGCTAAGGAAAATGGAGTGCAGCTAAGGAAAAGGAGTGCAGCTAAGGAAAAGGAGTGCAGCTAAGGAAAATTGTGCAGCTAAGAAAAAGGAGTGCAGCTAAGGAAAATTGTACAGCTAAGGAAAAGGAGTGCAGCTAAGGAAAAGGAGTGCAGCTAAGGAAAAGGAGTGCAGCTAAGGAAAAGGAGTGCAGCTAAGGAAAAGGAGTGCAGCTAAGGAAAAGGAGTGCAGCTAAGAAAAGGAGTCAGCTAAGGAAAAGAGTGCACTAAGAAAATTAGAGCAGCTAAGGAAAATTGTGCAGCTAAGGAAAACGAGTGCAGCTAAGGAAAAGAGTGCAGCTAAGGAAAAGAAGTGCAGCTAAGGAAAAGGAGTGCAGCTAAGGAAAAGGAGTGCAGCTAAGGAAAAGGAGTGCAGCTAAGGAAAAGGAGTGCAGCTAAGGAAAAGGAGTGCAGCTAAGGAAACTGAGTGCAGCTAAGGAAAAGGAGTGCAGCTAAGGAAAAGGAGTGCAGCTAAGAAAACGGAGTGCAGCTAAGGAAAAGGAGTGCAGCTAAGGAAAAGGAGTGCAGCTAAGGAAAAGATGCAGCTAAGGAAAAGGAATGCAGCTAAGGAAATTGGAGCTAAAAAAGGAGTGCAGCTAAGGAAAAGGAGTGCAGCTAAGGAAAAGGAGTTCAGCTAAGGAAAAGGGGGGCAGTTAAGGTAAATAGAGTGCAGCTAAGGAAAATTGTGCTGCTAAAGAAACTGAGTGCAGCTCAGGAAAAGGAGTGCAGCTAAGGAAAAAGAGTGCAGCTAAGGAAACAGAGTGCAGCTAAGGAAAGGTAGTGCAGCTAAGGAAATGGAGTGCAGCTAAGGAACATGGAGTCAAGCTAAGGAAAAGGAGTGCAGCTAAGGAAAAGGAGTGCAGCTAAGAAAAACAGAGTGCAGCTAAGGAAAAGGTGTGCGGCTAAGGAAAAGGAGACCAGCTAAGGAAAAGGAGTGCAGCTAAGGAAAAGGAGTGCAGCTAAGGAAAGCAGAGTGCAGCTAAGGAAAAAGTGTGCAGCTAAAGAAAAGGAGTGCAGCTAAGGAAAAGGAGTGCAGCTAAGGAAAAGGAGTGCAGCTAAGGAAAAGGAGTGCAGCTAAGGAAAAGGAGTGCAGCTAAGGAAAAGGAGTGCAGCTAAGGAAAAGGAGTGCAGCTAAGGAAAAGGAGTGCAGCTAAGGAAAAGGAGTGCAGCTAAGGAAAAGGAGTGCAGCTAAGGAAAAGGAGTGCAGCTAAGGAAAAGGAGTGCAGCTAAGGAAAAGGAGTGCAGCTAAGGAAAAGGAGTGCAGCTAAGGAAAAGGAGTGCAGCTAAGGAAAAGGAGTGCAGCTAAGGAAAAGGAGTGCAGCTAAGGAAAAGGATTGCAGCTAAGGAAAAGGAGTGCATCTAAGGAAAAGGAGTGCAGCTAAGGAAAATTGTACAGCTAAGGAAAAGGAGTGCAGCTAAGGAAAAGGAGTGCAGCTAAGGAAAAAGAGTGCAGCTAAGGAAAAGGAGTGCAGCGAAGGAAAATGGATTGCAGCTAAGGAAAAGGAGTGCAGCTAAAGATAATTGTGCAGCTAAAGAAAACGGAGTGCAGCTAAGGAAAAGGAGGCAGCTAAGGAAAATGAGGGCATCTAAGGAAAAGGACTGCAGCTAAGAAAACAGAGTGCAGCTAAGGAAAAGGAGTGCAGCTAAGGAAAAGGAGTGCAGCTAAGGAAAAGGAATGCAGCTAAGGAAAAGGAGTGCAGCTAACGAAAAATGAATGCAGCATAAGGAAAACGGAGTGCAGCTAAGAAAAGGACTGCAGCTAAGGAAAAAAGAATGCAGTTAAGTAAATGGGAGTGAAGATAAGGATAAGGAGTGCAGCTAAGGAAAAAGGAGTGCAGCTAAGGAAAAGGAGTGCAGCTAAGGAAAAGGAGTGCAGCTAAGGAAAAGGAATGCAGCTAACGAAAAATGAATGCAGCTAAGGAAAAGGAGGGCAGCTCAGGAAAACGGAGGGCAGCAAAGGAAAACGGAGGGCAGTTAAGGAAAAGAATGCAGCTAAGGAAAAGGAGTGCAGCTAAGGTAAAGGAGTGCAGCTAAAGAAACTTAGTGCAGCTAAGGAAAAGGAGGGCAGTTAAGGAAAAGAGTGCAGCTAAGGAAAAGGAGTGCAGCTAAGGAAAAGGAGTGCAGCTAAGGAAAAAGAGTGCAGCTAAGGAAAACAGAGTGCAGCTAAGGAAATGGAGTGCATCTAAGGGAAAAAGAGTGCAGCTAAGGAAAAGGGTGCAGCTAAGGAAACAGGAGTGCAGCTAAGGAAAAAGAGTGCAGCTAAGTAAAGGAGTGCAGCTAAGGAAAAGGAGTGCAGCTAAGGAAAAGGAGTCAGCTAAGGAAACAGAGTGCAGCTAAGGAAAAGGAGTGCAGCTAAGGAAAAGGGAGAGCAGCTAAGGAAAAGGAGGGCAGCTAAGGAAAAGAGTGCAGCTAAGGAAAAGGAGGGCAGTTAAGGAAAAGAGTGCAGCTAAGAAAACAGAGTGCAGCTAAGGAAAAGGAGTGCAGCTAAGGAAAAGGAGTGCAGCTAAGGAAAAGGAGTGCAGCTAAGGAAAAGGAGTGCAGCTAAGGAAAAGGAGTGCAGCTAAGGAAAATTGTACAGCTAAGGAAAAGGAGTGCAGCTAAGGAAAAGGAGTGCAGCTAAGGAAAAGGAGTGCAGCTAAGGAAAAGGAGTGCAGCTAAGAAAATTGTACAGCTAAGGAAAAGGAGTGCAGCTAAGGAAAAGGGAGTGCAGCTAAGGAAAAGGAGAGCAGCTAAGGAAAACAGAGTGTAGCTAAGGAAAAGGAGTGCAGCTAAGAAAAATGAGTGCAGCTAAGGAAAAGGAATGCTGCAAAGGAACACAGAATCAAGCTAAAGAAAACGGAGTGCAGCTAAAGAAAAGGAGTGCAGCGAAGGAAAAGGAGTGCAGCTAAGGAAAAAGTGTGCAGCTAAGGAAAAGGAGTGCAGCTAAGGAAAATGAGTGCAAAAGAAGGAAACAGGCAGCTAAAGAAAAATGAGCTAAGGAAAAGGAGTGCAGCTAAGGAAAAGGAGTGCAGCTAAGGAAAATGGAGTGCAGCTAAGGAAAAGGAGTGCAGCAAAGGAAAAGGAGTGCAGCTAAGGAAAAGGAGTGCAGCTAAGGAAAAGGAGTGCAGCTAAGGAAAAGGAGTGCAGCTCAGGAAAAGGTGTGCAGCTAAGGAAAAGGGGTGCAGCTAAGGAAAAAGAGTGCAGCTAAGTAAAAGGAGTGCAGCTAACGAAAATGGAGTGCAGCTAAGGAAAAGGAGTGCAGCTAAGGATAATTGTGCAGCTAAAGAAAACGGAGTGCAGCTAAGGAAAAGGAGTGCAGCTAAGGAAAAGGAGTGCAGCAAAGGAAAATTGTGCAGCTAAGGAAAAGGAGTGCAGCTAAGGAAAATTGTGCAGCTAAGGAAAAGGAGTGCAGCTAAGGAAAAGGAGTGCAGCTAAGGACAAGGATTTCAGCTAAGGAAAACAGAATGCAGCTCAGGAAAAGGAGAGCACCTAAGGAAAAGGAAAGGAACTAAGGAAAAGGAGTGCAGCTAAGGAAAAGGAAAGCAGCTAAGGAAAATTGTGCAGCTAAGGAATGGAGTGAACCTAAGGAAAGGGAGTGCGGTTAAGGAAAATGGGTGCAGCTAAGGAAAATGGAGGGCAGCTAAGGAAAACGAGGGCAGCTGAGGAAAAGGTGGACACCTAAGGAAAAGGAGTGCAGCTAAGGAAAAGGAGTGCAGCTAAGGAAAAGGAGTGCAGCTAAGGAAAAGGAGTGAACCTAAGGAAAAGGAGTGCAGCTAAGGAAAAGGAGTGCAGCTAAGGAAAAGGAGTGCAGCTAAGAAAATGAGTGCAGCTAAAAAAAAGTGCAGCTAAGGAAAAGGAGTGCAGCTAAGGAAAAAGAGTGCAGCTAAGGAAAAGGAGTGCAGCTAAGGAAAAGGAGTGCAGCTAAGGAAAAGGAGTGCAGCTAAGGAAAAGGAGTGCAGCTAAGGAAAAGGAGTGCAGCTAAGGAAAAGGAGTGCAGCTAAGGAAAAGGAGTGCAGCTAAGGAAAAGGAGTGCAGCTAAGGAAAAGGAGTGCAGCTAAGGAAAACGGAGTGCAGCTAAGGAAAAGGAGTGCAGCTAAGGAAAAGGAGTGCAGCTAAGGAAAAGGAGTGCAGCTAAGGAAAATTGTACAGCTAAGGAAAAGGAGTGCAGCTAAGGAAAAGGAGTGCAGCTAAGGAAAATGAGTGCAGCTAAGGAAAAGGAGTGCAGCTAAGGAAAAGGAGTGCAGCTAAGGAAAAGGAGTGCAGCTAAGGAAAAGGAGGGTAGCGAGGGAAAATGAGTGCAGCTAAGGAAAACAGAATGCAGCTCAAGAAAAGGAGAGCACCTAAGGAATAGGGGAGCAGCTAAGGAAAAGGAGTGCAGCTAAGGAAAAGGAGTGCAGCTAAGGAAAAGTAAAGCAGCTAAGGAAAAGGATTGCAGCAAAGGAAAATGAGTGCAGCTAAGGAAAAGGGGTGCAGTTAAGGAATAAGAGTGCAGCTAAGTAAAAGGAGTGCAGCTCAGGAAATTGGATTGCAGCGAAGGAAAAGGAGTGCAGCTAAGGAAAAGGAGTGCAGCTAAGGAATATGGAGTGCAGCTAAGGAATATGGAGTGCAGCTAAGGAAAAGGAGTGTAACTAAGGAAAAGGAGTGCAGCTAAGGAAAATGAGTGCAGCTAAGGAAAAGGAGTGTAAGTAAGGAAAAGGAGTGCAGCTAAGGAAAAGGAGGGCAGCTAAGGAAAAGGAGTGCAGCTAAGGAAAAAGAGTGCAGCTAAGGAAAACAGAGTGCAGCTAAGGAAAAGGAGTGCAGCTAAAGAAACTTAGTGCAGCTAAGGAAAAGGAGTGCAGCGATGGTAAAGGAGTGCAGCTAAGGAAAAGGAGTGCAGCGAAGAAAAAGAGTGCAGCTAAGGAAAAGGAGTGCAGCTAAGAAAATGAGTGCAGCCTAAGAAAAGGAGTGCAGCTAAAGAAAAAGGAGTGCAGCTAAGGAAAAGGAGTGCAGCTAAGGAAAAAGAGGGCAGCTAAGGAACACGAGTGCAGCGAAGGTAAAGGAGTTTAGCGAAGGAAAAGGAGTGCAGCTAAGGAAACAGAATGCAGCTAAGGTAAAGGAGTGCAGCAAAGGAAAAAGAGTGCAGCTAAGGAAAAAGAGTGCAGCTAAGGAAACAGAGTGCAGCTAAGGAAACAGAGTGCTAAGGAAAAGGAGTGCAGCTAAGGAAAAGGAGTGCAGCTAAGGAAAAGGAGTGCAGCTAAGGAAAGGAGTGCAGCTAAGAAAAATGAGCAGCAAGGAAAGAGTGCAAGGAAAACAGGTGCAGCTAAGGAAAAGAGTGCTGCTAAGAAAACGGAGTGCAGCTAAGGAAAAGGAGTGCAGCTAAGGAGAACAGAGTGCAGCTAAGGAAAAGGTGTGCAGCTAAGGAAAAGGAGTGCAGCTAAGGAAAAGGAGTGCAGCTAAGGAAAAGGAGTGCAGCTAAGGAAAAGGAGTGCAGCTAAGGAAAAGGAGTGCAGCTAAGGAAAAGGAGTGCAGCTAAGGAAAAGGAGTGCAGCTAAAGGAAAATGGAGTGCAGCTAAGGAAAAGGAGTGCAGCTAAGGAAAAGGAGTGCAGCTAAGGAAAAGGAGTGCAGCTAAGGAAAAGGAGTGCAGCTAAGGAAAAGGAGTGCAGCTAAGGAAAAGGAGTGCAGCTAAGGAAAATGGAGTGCAGCTAAGGAAAAAGGAGTGCAGCTAAGGAAAAGGAGTGCAGCTACGGAAAAAGGAGTGCAGCTAAGGAAAAGGAGTGCAGCTAAGGAAAAGGAGTGCAGCTAAGGAAAAAGGAGTGCAGCTAAGGAAAAGGAGTGCAGCTAAGGAAAAGGAGTGCAGCTAAGGAAAAGGAGTGCAGCTAAGGAAAAGGAGTGCAGCTAAGGAAAAGGAGTGCAGCTAAGAAAACAGAGTGCAGCTAAGGTAAAGGAGTGCAGCTATGGTAAAGGAGGAGCTAGCTAGGAAAAGGAGTGCAGCTAAGGACAATGGAGGGCAGCTAAAGGATAAGGTGTGGCAGCGAAGGTAAAAGGAGTGTAGCTAAGGAAACTGAGTGCAGCTGAGGATAAGGAGTGGAGCTAAGTAAAATTGTGCAGCTAACGAAAATAAATGCAGCTCAGGAAAAGGAGTGCAGCTAAGGTAAAGGAGTGCAGCTAAGGAAAAGGTGTTCAGCTAAGGAAAACGGAGTGCAGCTTGCTAGGAAAACGTAGGGCAGCTAAGGTAATGGAGTTGCTGCTAAGGAAAACGGAGTGCAGCTTAAGGAAATGGTGGGCAGATAAGGTAAAAGGTGTGGCAGCCTAGAGGGAAAAGGTGTGGCAGCTAAGGAAAACAGTAGTGCAGCTAAGAGAAAAGTAGTGCAGCTAAGGAAATCTGAGTGCAGCTAAGGAAAACTGAGTGCGAGTCTAGGAAATCGTGTGGCAGCTAAGGAAAATGAGTGCAGCTAAGGAAAAGGAGTGCAGCTAAGGAAAACAGAGTGCAGCTAAGGAAAAGGAGTGCAGCTAAGGAAAAGGAGTGCAGCTAAGGATAAGGAGTGCAGCTATGGAAAATGGCGTGCAGCTAAGGAAAAGGAGTGCAGCTAAGGAAAAGGAGTGCAGCTAAGGAAAAGGAGTGCAGCTAAGGAAAAGGAGTGCAGCTAAAGAAAAAGGAGTGCAGCTAAGGAAAACAGAGTGCAGCTAAGGAAAAGGAGTGCAGCTAAGGAAAAGGAGTGCAGCTAAGGAAAAGGAGTGCAGCTAAGGAAAAGGAGTGCAGCTAAGGAAAAAAGAGTGCAGCTAAGGAAAAGGAGTGCAGCTAAGGAAAATTGTACAGCTAAGGAAAAGGAGTGCAGCTAAGGAAAAGGAGTGCAGCTAAGGAAAAGGAGTGCAGCTAAGGAAAAGGAGTGCAGCTAAGGAAAAGGAGTACAGCTAAGGAAAAGGAGTGCAGCTAAGGAAAAGGAGTGCAGCTAAGGGAAACAGAGGGCAACTAAGGAAAAGGAGTGTAACTAAGGAAAAGGAGTGCAGCAAAGGAAAAGGAGTGCAGCTAAGGAAAAGGAGGGCAGCTAAGGAAAAGGAGTGCAGCTAATGAAAACAGAGTGCAGCTAAGGAAAATGGAGTGCAGCTAAGGAAAAGGAGTGCAGCTAAAGAAAAAGGAGTGCAGCTAAGGAAAAGGAGTGCAGCTAAGGAAAACGGAGTGCAGCTAAGGAAAAGGATTGCAGCTAAGGAAAACGGAGTGCAGCTAAGGAAAAGGAGTGCAGCTCAGGCAAATGGAGTGCAGCTAAGGAAAAGGAGTGCAACTAAGGAAAAGGAGTGCAGCTAAGGAAAAAGGAGTGCAGCTAAGGAAAAGGAATGCAGCTAAGGAAAAGGAGTGCAGCTAAGGAAAAGGGATGCAAGTAAGGGAAAAGGAGTGCTGCTAAGGAAACTGGAGTGCAGCTAAGGAAAACGGAGTGCAGCCAAAGAAAAGGTGTGCAGCTCAGGCAAATGGAGTGCAGCTAAGGAAAACAGAGTGCAGCTAAGGAAAACGGAGTGCAGCTAAGGAAAAGGAGTGCAGCTAAGGAAAACAGAGTGCAGCTAAGGAAACGGAGTGCAACTATGGAAAATTGTGCAGCTAAAGAACACGGAGTCAAGCTAAGGAAAATGGAGTGCAGCTAAGGAAAAGGAGTGCAGCTAAGGAAGATGAGGGCAGCTAAGGAAAAGAGTGCAGCTAAGGAAACGGTGTGCAGCTAAGAAAAGGAGAGCAACTTAGGAAAAGGAGTGCAGCTCAGGAAAATGGATTGCAGCGAAGGAAAAGGAGTGCAGCTAAGGAAAAGAAGTGCAGCTAAGGAAAAGGAGTGCAGCTAAAGAAAATTGTGCAGCTGAGAAAACAGAGAGCAGCTAAGGAAAAGGAGTGCAGCTAAGGAAAAGGAGTGCAGCTAAGGAAAAGGAGTGCAGCTAAAGAAAACGGAGGGCAACTAAGGAAAAGGAGTGCAGCTAAGGAAAAGGAGTGCAGCTAAGGAAAAATTTGTACAGCTAAGGAAAAGGAGTGCAGCTAAGGAAAAGGAGTGCAGCTAAGGAAAAGGAGTGCAGCTAAGGAAAAGGAGTGCAGCTAAAGAAAGGATGCAGCTAAAAAAGGAGTGCAGCTAAGGAAAAGGAGTGCAGCTAAGAAAAGGAGTGCAGCTAAGGAAAAGGAGTGCAGCTAAGGAAAAGGAGTGCAGCTAAGATAAAGGAGTGCAGCTAAGGAAAAGGAGTGCAGCTAAGGAAAATTGTGCAGCAAAGGAAAATTGTGCAGCTAAGGAAAAGGAGTGCAGCTAAGGAAAAGGAGTGCAGCTAAGGAAAAGGAGTGCAGCTAAGGAAAAGGAGTGCAGCTAAGAAAAAGAGTGCAGCTAAGGAAAAGGAGTGCAGCTAAGGAAAAGGAGTGCAGCTAAGGAAAAGGAGTGCAGCTAAGGAAAAGGAGTGCAGCTAAGGAAAAGGAGTGCAGCTAAGGAAAATTGAGCAGCTAAGGAAAAGGAGTGCAGCTAAGGAAAAGGAGTGCAGCTAAGGAAAAGGAGTGCAGCTAAGGAAAAGGAGGGCATCTAAGGAAAAGGAGTGCAGCTAAGGAAAAGGAGTGCAGCTAAGGAAAAGGAGTGCAGCTAAGGAAAAGAAGTGCAGCTAAGGAAAAGGAGTGCAGCTAAGGAAAATGAGTGCAGCTAAGGAAAAGGAGTGCAGCTAAGGAAAAGGAGTGCAGCTAAGGAAAATGAGTGCAGCTAAGGAAAATGGAGTGTAGGAAAACAGCTAAGGAAAAGAGTGCAGCTAAGGAAAAGGAGTGCAGCTAAGAAAAGGAGTGCAGCTAAGGAAAAATGAGTGCAGCTAAGGAAAAGGAGTGCAGCTAAGGAATGGAGTGAACCTAAGGAAAGGGAGTGCGGTTAAGGAAAAGGTGTGCAGCTAAGGAAAATAAGGAGAGCTAAAAAAAGGAAAAAAAAGGAGTGCAGCTAAGGAAAAGGAGTGCAGCTAAGGAAAAGGAATGCAGCTAAGGAAAACAGAGTGCAGCTAAGGAAAAGGAGTGCAGCTAAGGAAAAGAAGGGAAGCTAAGGAAAAGGAGTGCAGCTAAGGAAAAGGAGTGCAGCTAAGGAAAAGGAATGCAGCTAAGGAAAAGGAGTGCAGCTAAGGAAAAGGAGTGCAGCTAAGGAAAAGGAGTGCAGCTAAGAAAAAGGAGTGCAGCTAAGGAAAAGGAGTGCAGCTAAGGAAAATTGTGCAGCTAAGGAAAAGGAGTGCAGCTAAGGAAAATTGTGCAGCTAAGGAAAAGTAGTGCAGCTAAGGAAAAGGTGTGCAGCTAAGGAAAAGGAGTGCAGCAAAGGAAAAGGAGTGCAGCTAAGGAAAATGGAAGGCGGCTAAGGAAAAGGAGTGCAGCTGAGGAAAAGGGAATGAAGCCAAAGAAAAGGCTTGCAGCTCAGGCAAATGGAGTGCAGCTAAGGAAAAGGAGTGCAGCTAAGGAAAAGGAGTGCAGCTAAGAAAACAGAGTGCAGCTAAGGAAAAGGAGTGCAGCTAAGGAAAAGGAGTGCAGCTAAGGGAAAAGGAGTGCAGCTAAGGAAAAGGAGTGCAGCTAAGGAAAACAGAATGCAGCTCAAGAAAAGGAGAGCAACTAAGGAAAAGGAGTGCAGCTAAGGAAAAGGAGTGCAGCTAAGGAAAACAGAGTGCAGCTAAGGAAAATTGTGCAGCTGAGAAAACAGAGAGCAGCTAAGGAAAAGGAGTGCAGCTAAGGAAAAGGAGTGCAGCTAAGGAAAAGACGATGCAGCTAAGGAAAAGGAGTGCAGCTAAAGAACAAGGAGTCCAGCCAAGGAAAACTGAGTGCTGCTAAGGAAAAAGAGGGCAGCTAAGGAAAAGGAGTGCAGCTAAGGAAAAGGAGTGCAGCTAAGGAAAAGGAGTGCAGCTAAGGAAAAGGTGTGCAGCTAAGGAAAAGGAGTGCAGCTAAGGAAAAGGAGTGCAGCTAAGGAAAAGTTTTGCAGCTAAGGAGAACAGAGTGCAACTAAGGAAACTGAGTGCAGCTAAGGTAAAGGAGTGCAGCTAAGGAAAACAGAGTGCAGCTAAGGAAAAGGAGTGCAGCTAAGGGAAACGGAGGGCAGCTAAGGAAAAGGAGTGTAACTAAGGAAAAGGAGTGCAGCAAAGGAAAAGGGAGTGCAGCTAAGGAAAACATAGTGAAGCTAAGGAAAAAGGAGTGCAGCTAAGGAAAAGGACTGCAGCTAAGGAAAAATGAATGCAGTTAAGTAAAAGAGAGTGAAGATAAGGATAAAGAGTGCAGCTAAAGAAAAAGGAGTGCAGCTAAGGAAAGGAGTGCAGCTAAGGAAAAGGAGTGCAGCTAAGGAAAAATGATGCAGCTAAGGAAAAAATGAGATAAGGAAAAGGAGTGATGAGAAGGAAAAGGAGTGCAGCTAAGGAAAATTGTGCAGCTAAGGAAAAGGAGTGCAGCTAAGGAAAAGGTGTGCAGCTAAGGAAAAAGAGTGCAGCTAAGGAAAAGGAGTGCGGCTAAGGAAAAGGAGTGCAGCTAAGGAAAAGGAGTGCAGCTAAGGAAAAGACGTGCAGCAAAGGAAAAGGAGTGCAGCTAAGGAAAAGGAGTGCAGCTAAGGAAAAGGAGTGCAGCTAAGGAAAAAGGAGTGCAGATAAGGAAAAGGAGTGCAGCTAAGGAAAAGGAGTGCAGCTAAGGAAAAGGAGTGCAGCTAAGGAAAAGGAGTGCAGCTAAGGAAAACGGAGTGCAGCTAAGGAAAAATGAATGCAGCTAAGGAAAAAGGAGTGCAGCTAAGGAAAAGGAGTGCAGCTAAGGAAAACAGAGTGCAGCTAAGGAAAAGGAGTGCAGCTAAGGAAAAGGAGTGCAGCTAAGGAAAAGGAGTGCAGCTAAGGAAAAGGAGTGCAGCTAAGGAAAAGGAGTGCAGCTAAGGAAAAGGAGTGCAGCTAAGGAAAAGGAGTGCAGCTAAGGAAAAGGAGTGCAGCTAAGGAAAAAGGAGTGCAGCTAAGGAAAAGGAGAACACCTAAGGAAAAGGAAAGCAGCTAAGGAAAATCTTGCAGCTAAGGAATGGAGTGAACCTAAGGAAAGGGAGTGCAGCTAAGCAAAAAGATTGCAGCTAAAGAAAATGAGTGCAGCTAAAAAAAATGGAGTGCAGCTAAGGAAAAGGAGTGCAGCTAAGAAAAGGAT
This sequence comes from Carcharodon carcharias, assembly GCF_017639515.1. Taxonomy (NCBI): domain Eukaryota; kingdom Metazoa; phylum Chordata; class Chondrichthyes; order Lamniformes; family Lamnidae; genus Carcharodon; species Carcharodon carcharias. Next base: position 62,931 of record NW_024471189.1, read on the forward strand.
ATGCAGCTAAGGAAAAGGAGTGCACAGCTAAGGAAAATGATTGCAGCTAAGGAAAAGGAGTGCAGCTAGGAAAGGGTGCAGCTAAGGAAAAGAGTGCAGCTTAAGGAAATGGAGTGCAGCTAAGGATAAAGGAGTGGCAGCTAAGGAAAAGCGAGTGCAGCTAAGGAAAAGGAGTGCAGCTAAGGAAAAGGAAGTGCAGCTAAGGAAAAGGAGTGCTAGCTAAGGAAAAGGAGTGCAGATAAGGAAAGGATAGCAGCTAAGGAAAAGGAGTGTAACTAAGGAAAAGGAGTGCAGCTAAGGAAAAGGAGTGCAACTAAGGAAAAGGAGTGCAGCTAAGGAAAATGGAGGGCAGCTAAGAAAATTGTACAGCTAAGGAAAAGGAGTGCAACTAAGAAAATTGCGCAGCTAAGGAAAAGGAGGGCAGCTAAGGAAAAGGAGTGCAGCTAAGGAAAAGGAGTGCAGCTAAGGAAAAGGAGTGCAGCTAAGGAAAAGGAGTGCAGCTAAGGAAAAGGAGTGCAGCTAAGGAAAAGGAGTGCAGCTAAGAGAAACGGAGGGCAGCTAAGGAAAAGGAGTGTAGCTAAGGAAAAGGAGTGCAGCTAAGGAAAAGGAGTGCAGCTAAGGAAAAGGAGTGCAGCCATGGAAAATGTGTGCAGCTAAGGAAAATGGAGTGCAGCTAAGGAAAACGGAGGGCAGCTGAGGAAAAGGAGTGCAGCTAAGGAAAAGGAGTGCAGCTAAGGAAAAGGAGTGCAGCTAAGGAAAAGGGAGTGCAGCTAAGGAAAAGGAGTGCAGCTAAGGAAAAGGGAGTGCAGCTAAGGAAAAGGAGTGCAGCTAAAGAAAAAGAGGGAAGACTAAGGAAAAGGAGAGCAACTAAGGAAAAAGGAGTGCAGCTAAGGAAAAGGAGTGCAGCTAA
>NW_024471190.1:0-27500 GCF_017639515.1 Carcharodon carcharias
AGCAGTGGGATTAGTTTGGGGATTGATACAGGGCTATGGGGAGAGCGCGGGACAGAGGGATTAGTTTGCGGATTGATACAGGGCTATGGGGAGAGAGCGGGGATTAGTTTGGGGATTGATACAGGGCAATGGGTAGAGAGCACGGCAGTGGGATTGGTTTGAGATTGATACAGGGCTATGGGAAAAGGGAGGGACAGTGGGATAAGTTTGGGATTGATACAGGGCTATGGGGAGAGAGCGGGGCAGTGGGATTAGTTTGGGGATTCATACAGGGCCATGGGAGAGAGTGGGGCAGTGGGATTAGTTTGGGATTGATACAGGACTATGGGGAGAGAGTGGGACAGTGGGATTAGTTTGGGATTGATACAGGGTTATGGGGAGAGAGCGGGTCAGTGGGATTAGTTTGGGGATTGATACAGAGCTATGAGGAGAGAGTAGGACAGTGGGATTAGTTTGGGGATTGATACAGGGCTATGAGGAGAGAGCGGGACAGTGGGATTAGTTAAGGGATTGATACAGGGATATGGGGAGGGAGTGGGACAGTGGGATTAGTTTGGGATTGATACAGGGCTATGGGGACAGAGTGGGGCAGTGGGATTAGTTTGGGATTGATACAGGGCTATGGGGACAGAGTGGGGCCGTGGGATTAGTTTGGGATTGACACAGGGCTATGGGGAGAGAGTGGGACAGTGGGATTAGTTTGGGGATTGATACAGAGCTATGAGGAGAGAGTGGGACAGTGGGATTAGTTTGGGATTGATACAGGGCTATGGGGAGAGAGCAGGACAGTGAGATTAGTTTGGGATTGATACAGGGCTATGAGGAGAGAGTGGGACAGTGGGATTAGTTTGGGGATTGATACAGGGCTATGGGGAGAGAGCGGCACAGTGGGATTAATTTGGGGATTCATACAGGGCCATGGGAGAGAGTGGGGCAGAGGGATTAGTTTGGGGATTGATACAGAGCTATGAGGAGAGAGTGGGACAGTGGGATTAGTTTGTGGATTGATACAGGGCTATGGGGAGAGAGCGGGACAGTGGGATTAGTTTGGGGATTGATACAGGGCTATGGGGAGAGAGTGGGACAGTGGGATTAGTTTGGGGATTGATACAGGGATATGGGGAGGGAGTGGGACAGTGTGATTAGTTTGGGATTGATACAGGGCTATGGGGAGAGAGCGGGGCAGTGAGATTAGTTTGGGGATTGATACTGGGCTAATGGGAGAGAGCGGGGCAGTGGGATTATTTTGGGATTGATACAGGGCTATGGGGAGAGAGTGCGGCAGTGGGATTAGTTTGGGATTGTTACAGGGCAATGGGAAGAGAGTGGGACAGTGGGATTAGTTTGGGGATGGATACAGGGCTATGGGAAAAGAGAGGGACAGGGGGATTAGTTTGGGATTGATACAGGGCAATGGGGAGAGAGCGGGACAGTGGGATTAGTTTGGGGATTGATACAGGGCTATGGGAAGGGAGTGGGACATTGGGATTAGTTTGGGATTGAGACAGGGCTATGGGGAGTGAGTGGGATAGTGGGATTAATTTTGGGGATTGATACAGGGCTAAGGGGAGAGAGCGGGACAGTGGGATTAATTTTGGGGATTGATACAAGGCTATGGGGAGAGAGCGGGACAGTGGGATTAGTTTGGGGATTGATACTGGGCAATGGGGAGAGAGTGGGACAGTGGGATTAATTTTGGGGATTGATACAGGGCTATGGGGAGTGAGTGGGAAAGTGGGATTAGTTGGGGATTGATACAGGGCTATGGGGAGAGAGCGGGGCAGTGGGATTAGTTTGGGGATTGATACAGCGCTATGGGAAGAGAGCGGGGCAGTGGGATTAGTTTGGGGATTGATGCAGGGCAATGGGGAGGGCAGGACAGTGGGATTAGTTTGGGGATTGAGACAGGGAAAGGGCGAGAGAGCGGGGCAGTGGGATTAGTTTGGGGATTGATATAGGGATACGGGGAAGAAGAGGGGCAGTGGGATTAGGTTGGGATTGATACAGGCATACGTGAGAGAGAGTGGGGCAGTGGGATTAGTTTGGGGATCGGTACAGGGCAATGGGGAGAGATGGGGAAAGTGGGATTAGTTGGGAATAGGTACTGGGCTATGGGGAGAGAGCGGGACAGTGGGATTAGTTTGGGGATTGATACAGGGCTATGGGGAGAGAGCGAGACAGTGGGATTAGTTTGGGGATTGATACAAGTCTATGGGGAGAGAGTGGGGCAGGGGGATTAGTTTGGGGATTCATACAGGGCCATGGGGAGACAGCAGGACAATGGGATTAGTTTGGGGATTAATACAGGGCTATGGGGACAGAGTGTGACAGGGGGATTAGTTTGGGATTGATACAGGGCTCTGGGGAGAGAGCAGGGCAGTGGGATTAGTTTAGGATTGCTACAGGGCAATGGGGAGAGAGCGGGGCAGTGGGATTAGTTTGGGATTGATACAGGGCTATGGGGAGAGAGTGGGGCAGTGGGATTAGTTTGGGATTGATACAGGGCTATGGGGAGAGAGCGGGGCAGTGGGATTATTTTGGGGATTGATACAGGGCTATGGGGAGAGAGTGGGACAGTGTGATTAGTTTGGGATTGATACAGGGCTATGGGGAGAGAGTGGGGCAGTGGGATTAGTTGGGGGATTGATACAGGACTATGGGGAGAGAGTGGGGCATTGGGATTAGTTAGGGGATAGATACAGGGCTATGGGGAGAGAGTGGGGCATTGGGATTAGATTGGGGATTGATACAGGGCTATGGGGAGAGAGTGGGGCATTGGGATTAGTTTGGGGATTGATACAGGGCTATTGGGAGAGAGTGCTGCATTGGGATTAGTCTGGGGATTGATACAGGGCTATTGGGAGAGTGCGGGGCAATGGGATTAGTGTGGGATTGATACAGGGCTATGAAGAGAGAGTGGGACAGTGGGATTAGTTTGTGGATTGATACAGAGCTATGGAGAGAGAGCAGGGCAGTGAGATTAGTTTGGGATTGAGACAGGGCTATGGGGAGAGTGCGGTGCAGTGGGATTAGTTTGGGGATTGATACAGGGTTATGGGGAGAGAGCGGGACAGAGGGATTAGTTTGGGGATTGATACAGGACTATGGGGAGAGAGCGGGGAGGTGAGATTAGTTTGGGATTGAGACAGGGCTATGGGGAGAGTGCGGTGCAGTGGGATTAGTTTGGGGATTGATACAGGGTTATGGGGAGAGAGCGGGACATTGGGATTAGATTGGGGATTGATACAGGGCTATGGGGAGAGAGCGGGACATTGGGATTAGTTTGGTGATTGATACAGGGCTATGGGGAAAGAGCGGGACAGTGGGATTAATTTTGGGGATTGATACAGGGCTAAGGGGAGAGAGCGGGACAGTGGGATTAATTTTGGGGATTGATACAAGGCTATGGGGAGAGAGCGGGACAGTGGCATTAGTTTGGGAATTGATACTGGGCAATGGAGAGAGAGTGGGGCCGTGGGATTAGTTTGGGATTGATACAGGGCTATGGGGAGAGAGTGGGGCCGTGGGATTAGTTTGGGATTGATACAGGGTTATGGGGAGAGAGCGGGACAGTGGGATTAGTTTGGGGATTGATACAGCGCTATGGGGAGAGAGTGGGGCCGTGGGATTAGTTTGGGATTGATACAGGGTTATGGGGAGAGAGCGGGACAGAGGGATTAGTTTGGGGAAAGATACAGGGCTATGGGGAGAGAGCGGGACATTGGGATTAGTTTGGTGATTGATACAGGGCTATGGGGAAAGAGCGGGACAGTGGGATTAATTTTGGGGATTGATACAGGGCTAAGGGAAGAGAGCGGGACAGTCGGATTAATTTTGGGGATTGATACAAGGCTATGGGGAGAGAGCGGGACAGTGGGATTAGTTTGGGGATTGAAACTGGGCAATGGGGAGAGAGTGGGGCCGTGGGATTAGTTTGGGATTGATACAGGGCTATGGGGAGAGAGTGGGGCCGTGGGATTAGTTTGGGATTGATACAGGGTTATGGGGAGAGAGCGGGACAGTGGGATTAGTTTGGGGATTGATACAGGCCATGGGGAGAGAGCGGGACATTGGGATTAGATTGGGGATTGATACAGGGCTATGGGGAGAGAGTGGGACATTGGGATTAGTTTGGTGATTGATACAGGGCTATGGGGAGAGAGCGGGAAAGTGGGATTAGTTTGCGGATTGAGACAGGGCTATGGGGAGAGAGCGGGGCAGTGGGATTAATTTTGGGGAATGATACAGGGCTAAGGGGAGAGAGCGGGACAGTGGGATTAATTTTGGGGATTGATACAAGGCTATGGGGAGAGAGCGGGACAGTGGGATTAGTTTGGGGATTGATACTGGGCAATGGGGAGAGAGTGGGACAGTGGGATTAATTTTGGGGATTGATACAGGGCTATGGGGAGGGAGCAGGCAGTGGGATTAGTTTAGGATTGGTACGGGGCTATGGGGAGAGAGTGGGAAAGTGGGATTAGTTGGGGATCGGTACAGGGCTATGGGAAGAGAGTGGGGCAGTGGGATTAGTTTGGGGATTGATGCAGGGCTTTGGGGAGGGCGGGACAGTGGGATTAGTTTGGGGATTGAGACAGGGTAAGGGGGAGAGAGCGGGGCAGTGGGATTAGTTTGGGGATTGATATAGGGATACGGGGAAGAAGAGGGGCAGTGGGATTAGGTTGGGATTGATACAGGCATACGTGAGAGAGAGTGGGGCAGTGGGATTAGTTTGGGGATCGTTACAGGGCAATGGGGAGAGATGGGGAAAGTGGGATTGTTGGGAATAGGTACTGGGCTATGGGGAGAGAGCGGGACAGTGGGATTAGTTTGGGGATTGATACAGGCCTATGGGGAGAGAGCGAGACAGTGGGATTAGTTTGGGGATTGATACAAGTCTATGGGGAGAGAGTGGGGCAGGGGGATTAGTTTGGGGATTGAAACAGGGCTATGGGGAGAGAGTGGGACAGTGGGATTAGTTTGGGGATTGATACAGGGCCATGGGGAGAGTGCGGTGCAGTGGGATTAGTTTGGGGATTGATACAGGGCCATGGGGAGAGAGTGGGGCAGTGGGATTAGTTTGGGATTGATACAGGGCTATGGGGAGAGAGTGGGGCAGTGAGATTAGTTTGGGGATTGATACAGGACTATGCGGAGAGAGCGGGGCAGTGGGATTAGTTTGGGGATTGATACAGGGCTTTGGGGAGAGAATGGGACAGTGTGATTAGTTTGGGATTGATACAGGGCTATGGGGAGAGAGTGGGACAGTGTGATTAGTTTGGGATTGATACAGGGCTATGGGGAGTGAGTGGGACAGTGGGATTAATTTTGGGGATTGATACAGGGCTAAGGGGAGAGCGCGGGACAGTGGGATTAGTTTGGGGATTGATACAGGGCTATGGGGAGTGAGTGGGACAGTGGGATTAATTTTGGGGATTGATACAAGGCTATGGGGAGAGAGCGGGACAGTGGGATTAGTTTGGGGATTGATACTGGGCAATGGGGAGAGAGTGGGACAGTGGGATTAATTTTGGGGATTGATACAGGGCTATGGGGAGTGAGTGGGAAAGTGGGATTAGTTGGGGATTGATACAGGGCTATGGGGAGAGAGCGGGGCAGTGGGATTAGTTTGGGGATTGATACAGGGCTATGGGAAGAGAGCGGGGCAGTGGGATTAGTTTGGGGATTGATGCAGGGCAATGGGGAGGGCGGGACAGTGGGATTAGTTTGGGGATTGAGACAGGGAAAGGGGGAGAGAGCGGGGCAGTGGGATTAGTTTGGGGATTGATATAGGGATACGGGGAAGAAGAGGGGCAGTGGGATCAGGTTGGGATTGATACAGGCATACGTGAGAGAGAGTGGGGCAGTGGGATTAGTTTGGGGATCGGTACAGGGCAATGGGGAGAGATGGGGAAAGTGGGATTAGTTGGGAATAGGTACTGGGCTATGGGGAGAGAGCGGGACAGTGGGATTAGTTTGGGGATTGATACAGGGCTATGGGGAGAGAGCGAGACAGTGGGATTAGTTTGGGGATTGATACAAGTCTATGGGGAGAGAGCAGGGCAGGGGGATTAGTTTGGGGATTCATACAAGGCCATGGGGAGACAGCAGGACAATGGGATTAGTTTGGGGATTGATACAGGGCTATGGGGACAGAGTGTGACAGTGGGATTAGTTTGGGATTGATACAGGGCTCTGGGGAGAGAGCAGCGCAGTGGGATTAGTTTAGGATTGCTACAGGGCAATGGGGAGAGAGCGGGGCAGTGGGATTAGTTTGGGATTGATACAGGGCTATGGGGAGAGAGTGGGGCAGTGGGATTAGTTTGGGATTGATACAGGGCTATGGGGAGAGAGCGGGGCAGTGGGATTAGTTTGGGGATTGATACAGGGCTATGGGGAGAGAGTGGGACAGTGTGATTAGTTTGGGATTGATACAGGGCTATGGGGAGAGAGTGGGGCAGTGGGATTAGTTGGGGGATTGATACAGGACTATGGGGAGAGAGTGGGGCATTGGGATTAGTTAGGGGATAGATACAGGGCTATGGGGAGAGAGTGGGGCATTGGGATTAGATTGGGGATTGATACAGGGCGATGGGGAGAGAGTGGGGCATTGGGATTAGTTTGGGGATTGATACAGGGCTATTGGGAGAGAGTGCTGCATTGGGATTAGTCTGGGGATTGATAGAGGGCTATTGGGAGAGTGCGGGGCAATGGGATTAGTGTGGGATTGATACAGGGCTATGAAGAGAGAGTGGGACAGTGGGATTAGTTTGTGGATTGATACAGAGCTATGGGGAGAGAGCGGGGCAGTGAGATTAGTTTGGGATTGAGACAGGGCTATGGGGAGAGTGCGGTGCAGTGGGATTAGTTTGGGAATTGATACAGGGTTATGGGGAGAGAGCGGGACAGAGGGATTAGTTTGGGGATTGATACAGGACTATGGGGAGAGAGCGGGGCAGTGAGATTAGTTTGGGATTGAGACAGGGCTATGGGGAGAGTGCGGTGCAGTGGGATTAGTTTGGGGATTGATACAGGGTTATGGGGAGAGAGCGGGACAGAGGGATTAGTTTGGGGATTGATACAGGACTATGGGGAGAGAGCGGGGCAGTGAGATTAGTTTGGGATTGAGACAGGGCTATGGGGAGAGTGCGGTGCAGTGGGATTAGTTTGGGGATTGATACAGGGTTATGTGGAGAGAGCGGGACAGAGGGATTAGTTTGGGGATTGATACAGGCCATGGGGAGAGAGCGGGACATTGGGATTAGATTGGGGATTGATACAGGGCTATGGGGAGAGAGCGGGACATTGGGATTAGTTTGGTGATTGATACAGGGCTATGGGGAAAGAGCGGGAAAGTGGGATTAGTTCGCGGATTGAGACAGGGCTATGGGGAGAGAGCGGGGCAGTGGGATTAATTTTGGGGATTGATACAGGGCTAAGGGGAGAGAGCGGGACAGTGGGATTAATTTTGGGGATTGATACAAGGCTATGGGGAGAGAGCGGGACAGTGGGATTAGTTTGGGGATTGATACTGGGCAATGGGGAGAGAGTGGGGCCGTGGGATTAGTTTGGGATTGATACAGGGCTATGGGGAGAGAGTGGGGCCGTGGGATTAGTTTGGGATTGATACAGGGTTATGGGGAGAGAGCGGGACAGTGGGATTAGTTTGGGGATTGATACAGCGCTATGGGGAGAGAGCGGGAAAGTGGGATTAGTTTGCAGATTGATACAGGGCTATGGGGAGAGAGCGGGGCAGTGGGATTAATTTTGGGGAATGATACAGGGCTAAGGGGAGAGAGCGGGACAGTGGGATTAATTTTGGGGATTGATACAAGGCTATGGGGAGAGAGCGGGACAGTGGGATTAGTTTGGGGATTGATACTGGGCAATGGGGAGAGAGTGGGGCAGTGGGATTAGTTTGGGATTGATACAGGGCTATGGGGAGAGAGTGGGGCAGTGAGATTAGTTTGGGGATTGATACAGGACTATGGGGAGAGAGCGGGGCAGTGGGATTAGTTTGGGGATTGATACAGGGCTTTGGGGAGAGAATGGGACAGTGTGATTAGTTTGGGATTGATACAGGGCTATGGGGAGAGAGTGGGACAGTGTGATTAGTTTGGGATTGATACAGGGCTATGGGGAGAGAGCTGGAAAAGTGGGATTATTTTGGGGATTGATACAGGGCTATGGGTAGAGAGAGAGACAGTGGGATTAGTTTGGGGATTGATACAGGGCTAAGGGGAGAGAGCGGGGCAGTGGGATTAGTTTGGGGATTGATACAGGGCTATGAGGAGAGAGTGGGACAGTGGGATTAGTTTGGGGATTGATACAGGGCTATGGGGAGAGAGCGGGACAGTGGAATTAGTTTGGGGATTGATACAGGGATATGGGGAGGGAGTGGGACAGTGGGATTAGTTTGGGATTGATACAGGGCTATGGGGAGAGAGCGGGACAGTGGGATTAGTTTGGGGATTGATACTGGGCAATGGGGAGAGAGTGGGACAGTGGGATTAATTTTGGGGATTGATACAGGGCTATGGGGAGTGAGTGGGAAAGTGGGATTAGTTGGGGATTGATACAGGGCTATGGGGAGAGAGCGGGGCAGTGGGATTAGTTTGGGGATTGATACAGGGCTATGGGAAGAGAGCGGGGCAGTGGGATTAGTTTGGGGATTGATGCAGGGCAATGGGGAGGGCGGGACAGTGGGATTAGTTTGGGGATTGAGACAGGGAAAGGGGGAGAGAGCGGGGCAGTGGGATTAGTTTGGGGATTGATATAGGGATACGGGGAAGAAGAGGGGCAGTGGGATCAGGTTGGGATTGATACAGGCTTACGTGAGAGAGAGTGGGGCAGTGGGATTAGTTTGGGGATCGGTACAGGGCAATGGGGAGAGATGGGGAAAGTGGGATTAGTTGGGAATAGGTACTGGGCTATGGGGAGAGAGCGGGACAGTGGGATTAGTTTGGGGATTGATACAGGGCTATGGGGAGAGAGCGAGACAGTGGGATTAGTTTGGGGATTGATACAAGTCTATGGGGAGAGAGCAGGGCAGGGGGATTAGTTTGGGGATTCATACAAGGCCATGGGGAGACAGCAGGACAATGGGATTAGTTTGGGGATTGATACAGGGCTATGGGGAGAGAGCAGCGCAGTGGGATTAATTTGGGATTGATACAGGGCTAGGGGGAGACAGCGGGACAGTGAGATTAGTTTGGGATTGACACAGGGCTATGGGGAGAGAGTGGGACAGTGGGATTAGTTTGGGGATTGATACAGAGCTATGAGGAGAGAGTGGGACAGTGGGATTAGTTTGTGGATTGATACAGGGCTATGGGGAGAGAGCGGGACAGTGGGATTAGTTTGGGGATTGATACAGGGCTATGGGGAGAGAGTGGGACAGTGGGATTAGTTTGGGGATTGATACAGGGATATGGGGAGGGAGTGGGACAGTGGGATTAGTTTGGGATTGATACAGGGCTATGTGGAGAGAGCGGGGCAGTGAGATTAGTTTGGGGATTGATACTGGGCTAATGGGAGAGAGCGGGGCAGTGGGATTATTTTGGGATTGATACAGGGCTATGGGGAGAGAGTGCGGCAGTGGGATTAGTTTGGGATTGTTACAGGGCTATGGGAAGAGAGTGGGACAGTGGGATTAGTTTGGGGATGGATACAGGGCTATGGGAAAAGAGAGGGACAGTGGGATTAGTTTGGGATTGATACAGGGCAATGGGGAGAGAGCGGGACAGTGGGATTAGTTTGGGGATTGATACAGGGCTATGGGAAGGGAGTGGGACATTGGGATTAGTTTGGGATTGAGACAGGGCTATGGGGAGTGAGTGGGATAGTGGGATTAATTTTGGGGATTGATACAGGGCTAAGGGGAGAGAGCGGGACAGTGGGATTAATCTTGGGGATTGATACAAGGCTATGGGGAGAGAGCGGGACAGTGGGATTAGTTTGGGGATTGATACTGGGCAATGGGGAGAGAGTGGGACAGTGGGATTAATTTTGGGGATTGATACAGGGCTATGGGGAGTGAGTGGGAAAGTGGGATTAGTTGGGGATTGATACAGGGCTATGGGGAGAGAGCGGGGCAGTGGGATTAGTTTGGGGATTGATACAGCGCTATGGGAAGAGAGTGGGGCAGTGGGATTAGTTTGGGGATTGATGCAGGGCAATGGGGAGGGCAGGACAGTGGGATTAGTTTGGGGATTGAGACAGGGAAAGGGGGAGAGAGCGGGGCAGTGGGATTAGTTTGGGGATTGATATAGGGATACGGGGAAGAAGAGGGGCAGTGGGATTAGGTTGGGATTGATACAGGCATACGTGAGAGAGAGTGGGGCAGTGGGATTAGTTTGGGGATCGGTACAGGGCAATGGGGAGAGATGGGGAAAGTGGGATTAGTTGGGAATAGGTACTGGGCTATGGGGAGAGAGCGGGACAGTGGGATTAGTTTGGGGATTGATACAGGGCTATGGGGAGAGAGCGAGACAGTGGGATTAGTTTGGGGATTGATACAAGTCTATGGGGAGAGAGTGGGGCAGGGGGATTAGTTTGGGGATTCATACAGGGCCATGGGGAGACAGCAGGACAATGGGATTAGTTTGGGGATTAATACAGGGCTATGGGGACAGAGTGTGACAGTGGGATTAGTTTGGGATTGATACAGGGCTCTGGGGAGAGAGCAGGGCAGTGGGATTAGTTTAGGATTGCAACAGGGCAATGGGGAGAGAGCGGGGCAGTGGGATTAGTTTGGGATTGATACAGGGCTATGGGGAGAGAGTGGGGCAGTGGGATTAGTTTGGGATTGATACAGGGCTATGGGGAGAGAGCGGGGCAGTGGGATTATTTTGGGGATTGATACAGGGCTATGGGGAGAGAGTGGGACAGTGTGATTAGTTTGGGATTGATACAGGGCTATGGGGAGAGAGTGGGGCAGTGGGATTAGTTGGGGGATTGATACAGGACTATGGGGAGAGAGTGGGGCATTGGGATTAGTTAGGGGATAGATACAGGGCTATGGGGAGAGAGTGGGGCATTGGGATTAGATTGGGGATTGATACAGGGCGATGGGGAGAGAGTGGGGCATTGGGATTAGTTTGGGGATTGATACAGGGCTATTGGGAGAGAGTGCTGCATTGGGATTAGTCTGGGGATTGATACAGGGCTATTGGGAGAGTGCGGGGCAATGGGATTAGTGTGGGATTGATACAGGGCTATGAAGAGAGAGTGGGACAGTGGGATTAGTTTGTGGATTGATACAGAGCTATGGAGAGAGAGCAGGGCAGTGAGATTAGTTTGGGATTGAGACAGGGCTATGGGGAGAGTGCGGTGCAGTGGGATTAGTTTGGGGATTGATACAGGGTTATGGGGAGAGAGCGGGACAGAGGGATTAGTTTGGGGATTGATACAGGACTATGGGGAGAGAGCGGGGCAGTGAGATTAGTTTGGGATTGAGACAGGGCTATGGGGAGAGTGCGGTGCAGTGGGATTAGTTTGGGGATTGATACAGGGTTATGGGGAGAGAGCGGGACAGTGGGATTAGTTTGGGGATTGATACAGCGCTATGGGGAGAGAGTGGGGCCGTGGGATTAGTTTGGGATTGATACAGGGTTATGGGGAGAGAGCGGGACAGAGGGATTAGTTTGGGGAAAGATACAGGGCTATGGGGAGAGAGCGGGACATTGGGATTAGTTTGGTGATTGATACAGGGCTATGGGGAAAGAGCGGGACAGTGGGATTAATTTTGGGGATTGATACAGGGCTAAGGGAAGAGAGCGGGACAGTCGGATTAATTTTGGGGATTGATACAAGGCTATGGGGAGAGAGCGGGACAGTGGGATTAGTTTGGGGATTGAAACTGGGCAATGGGGAGAGAGTGGGGCCGTGGGATTAGTTTGGGATTGATACAGGGCTATGGGGAGAGAGTGGGGCCGTGGGATTAGTTTGGGATTGATACAGGGTTATGGGGAGAGAGCGGGACAGTGGGATTAGTTTGGGGATTGATACAGGCCATGGGGAGAGAGCGGGACATTGGGATTAGATTGGGGATTGATACAGGGCTATGGGGAGAGAGTGGGACATTGGGATTAGTTTGGTGATTGATACAGGGCTATGGGGAGAGAGCGGGAAAGTGGGATTAGTTTGCGGATTGAGACAGGGCTATGGGGAGAGAGTGGGGCAGTGGGATTAATTTTGGGGAATGATACAGGGCTAAGGGGAGAGAGCGGGACAGTGGGATTAATTTTGGGGATTGATACAAGGCTATGGGGAGAGAGCGGGACAGTGGGATTAGTTTGGGGATTGATACTGGGCAATGGGGAGAGAGTGGGACAGTGGGATTAATTTTGGGGATTGATACAGGGCTATGGGGAGGGAGCAGGCAGTGGGATTAGTTTAGGATTGGTACGGGGCTATGGGGAGAGAGTGGGAAAGTGGGATTAGTTGGGGATCGGTACAGGGCTATGGGAAGAGAGTGGGGCAGTGGGATTAGTTTGGGGATTGATGCAGGGCAATGGGGAGGGCAGGACAGTGGGATTAGTTTGGGGATTGAGACAGGGAAAGGGGGAGAGAGCGGGGCAGTGGGATTAGTTTGGGGATTGATATAGGGATACGGGGAAGAAGAGGGGCAGTGGGATTAGGTTGGGATTGATACAGGCATACGTGAGAGAGAGTGGGGCAGTGGGATTAGTTTGGGGATCGGTACAGGGCAATGGGGAGAGATGGGGAAAGTGGGATTAGTTGGGAATAGGTACTGGGCTATGGGGAGAGAGCGGGACAGTGGGATTAGTTTGGGGATTGATACAGGGCTATGGGGAGAGAGCGAGACAGTGGGATTAGTTTGGGGATTGATACAAGTCTATGGGGAGAGAGTGGGGCAGGGGGATTAGTTTGGGGATTCATACAGGGCCATGGGGAGACAGCAGGACAATGGGATTAGTTTGGGGATTAATACAGGGCTATGGGGACAGAGTGTGACAGTGGGATTAGTTTGGGATTGATACAGGGCTCTGGGGAGAGAGCAGGGCAGTGGGATTAGTTTAGGATTGCAACAGGGCAATGGGGAGAGAGCAGGGCAGTGGGATTAGTTTGGGATTGATACAGGGCTATGGGGAGAGAGTGGGGCAGTGGGATTAGTTTGGGATTGATACAGGGCTATGGGGAGAGAGCGGGGCAGTGGGATTATTTTGGGGATTGATACAGGGCTATGGGGAGAGAGTGGGACAGTGTGATTAGTTTGGGATTGATACAGGGCTATGGGGAGAGAGTGGGGCAGTGGGATTAGTTGGGGGATTGATACAGGACTATGGGGAGAGAGTGGGGCATTGGGATTAGTTAGGGGATAGATACAGGGCTATGGGGAGAGAGTGGGGCATTGGGATTAGATTGGGGATTGATACAGGGCGATGGGGAGAGAGTGGGGCATTGGGATTAGTTTGGGGATTGATACAGGGCTATTGGGAGAGAGTGCTGCATTGGGATTAGTCTGGGGATTGATACAGGGCTATTGGGAGAGTGCGGGGCAATGGGATTAGTGTGGGATTGATACAGGGCTATGAAGAGAGAGTGGGACAGTGGGATTAGTTTGTGGATTGATACAGAGCTATGGAGAGAGAGCAGGGCAGTGAGATTAGTTTGGGATTGAGACAGGGCTATGGGGAGAGTGCGGTGCAGTGGGATTAGTTTGGGGATTGATACAGGGTTATGGGGAGAGAGCGGGACAGAGGGATTAGTTTGGGGATTGATACAGGACTATGGGGAGAGAGCGGGGCAGTGAGATTAGTTTGGGATTGAGACAGGGCTATGGGGAGAGTGCGGTGCAGTGGGATTAGTTTGGGGATTGATACAGGGTTATGGGGAGAGAGCGGGACATTGGGATTAGATTGGGGATTGATACAGGGCTATGGGGAGAGAGCGGGACATTGGGATTAGTTTGGTGATTGATACAGGGCTATGGGGAAAGAGCGGGACAGTGGGATTAATTTTGGGGATTGATACAGGGCTAAGGGGAGAGAGCGGGACAGTGGGATTAATTTTGGGGATTGATACAAGGCTATGGGGAGAGAGCGGGACAGTGGCATTAGTTTGGGAATTGATACTGGGCAATGGAGAGAGAGTGGGGCCGTGGGATTAGTTTGGGATTGATACAGGGCTTTGGGGAGGGAGTGGGGCCGTGGGATTAGTTTGGGATTGATACAGGGTTATGGGGAGAGAGCGGGACAGTGGGATTAGTTTGGGGATTGATACAGCGCTATGGGGAGAGAGTGGGGCCGTGGGATTAGTTTGGGATTGATACAGGGTTATGGGGAGAGAGCGGGACAGAGGGATTAGTTTGGGGAAAGATACAGGGCTATGGGGAGAGAGCGGGACATTGGGATTAGTTTGGTGATTGATACAGGGCTATGGGGAAAGAGCGGGACAGTGGGATTAATTTTGGGGATTGATACAGGGCTAAGGGAAGAGAGCGGGACAGTCGGATTAATTTTGGGGATTGATACAAGGCTATGGGGAGAGAGCGGGACAGTGGGATTAGTTTGGGGATTGAAACTGGGCAATGGGGAGAGAGTGGGGCCGTGGGATTAGTTTGGGATTGATACAGGGCTATGGGGAGAGAGTGGGGCCGTGGGATTAGTTTGGGATTGATACAGGGTTATGGGGAGAGAGCGGGACAGTGGGATTAGTTTGGGGATTGATACAGGCCATGGGGAGAGAGCGGGACATTGGGATTAGATTGGGGATTGATACAGGGCTATGGGGAGAGAGTGGGACATTGGGATTAGTTTGGTGATTGATACAGGGCTATGGGGAGAGAGCGGGAAAGTGGGATTAGTTTGCGGATTGAGACAGGGCTATGGGGAGAGAGTGGGGCAGTGGGATTAATTTTGGGGAATGATACAGGGCTAAGGGGAGAGAGCGGGACAGTGGGATTAATTTTGGGGATTGATACAAGGCTATGGGGAGAGAGCGGGACAGTGGGATTAGTTTGGGGATTGATACTGGGCAATGGGGAGAGAGTGGGACAGTGGGATTAATTTTGGGGATTGATACAGGGCTATGGGGAGGGAGCAGGCAGTGGGATTAGTTTAGGATTGGTACGGGGCTATGGGGAGAGAGTGGGAAAGTGGGATTAGTTGGGGATCGGTACAGGGCTATGGGAAGAGAGTGGGGCAGTGGGATTAGTTTGGGGATTGATGCAGGGCTATGGGGAGGGCGGGACAGTGGGATTAGTTTGGGGATTGAGACAGGGTAAGGGGGAGAGAGCGGGGCAGTGGGATTAGTTTGGGGATTGATATAGGGATACGGGGAAGAAGAGGGGCAGTGGGATTAGGTTGGGATTGATACAGGCATACGTGAGAGAGAGTGGGGCAGTGGGATTAGTTTGGGGATCGTTACAGGGCAATGGGGAGAGATGGGGAAAGTGGGATTGTTGGGAATAGGTACTGGGCTATGGGGAGAGAGCGGGACAGTGGGATTAGTTTGGGGATTGATACAGGCCTATGGGGAGAGAGCGAGACAGTGGGATTAGTTTGGGGATTGATACAAGTCTATGGGGAGAGAGTGGGGCAGGGGGATTAGTTTGGGGATTGAAACAGGGCTATGGGGAGAGTGTGGGACAGTGGGATTAGTTTGGGGATTGATACAGGGCCATGGGGAGAGTGCGGTGCAGTGGGATTAGTTTGGGGATTGATACAGGGCCATGGGGAGAGAGTGGGGCAGTGGGATTAGTTTGGGATTGATACAGGGCTATGGGGAGAGAGTGGGGCAGTGAGATTAGTTTGGGGATTGATACAGGACTATGCGGAGAGAGCGGGGCAGTGGGATTAGTTTGGGGATTGATGCAGGGCTTTGGGGAGAGAATGGGACAGTGTGATTAGTTTGGGATTGATACAGGGCTATGGGGAGAGAGTGGGACAGTGTGATTAGTTTGGGATTGATACAGGGCTATGGGGAGTGAGTGGGACAGTGGGATTAATTTTGGGGATTGATACAGGGCTAAGGGGAGAGAGCGGGACAGTGGGATTAGTTTGGGGATTGATACAGGGCTATGGGGAGTGAGTGGGACAGTGGGATTAATTTTGGGGATTGATACAAGACTATGGGGAGAGAGCGGGACAGTGGGATTAGTTTGGGGATTGATACTGGGCAATGGGGAGAGAGTGGGACAGTGGGATTAATTTTGGGGATTGATACAGGGCTATGGGGAGTGAGTGGGAAAGTGGGATTAGTTGGGGATTGATACAGGGCTATGGGGAGAGAGCGGGGCAGTGGGATTAGTTTGGGGATTGATACAGGGCTATGGGAAGAGAGCGGGACAGTGGGATTAGTTTGGGGATTGAGACAGGGAAAGGGGGAGAGAGCGGGGCAGTGGGATTAGTTTGGGGATTGATATAGGGATACGGGGAAGAAGAGGGGCAGTGGGATCAGGTTGGGATTGATACAGGCATACGTGAGAGAGAGTGGGGCAGTGGGATTAGTTTGGGGATCGGTACAGGGCAATGGGGAGAGATGGGGAAAGTGGGATTAGTTGGGAATAGGTACTGGGCTATGGGGAGAGAGCGGGACAGTGGGATTAGTTTGGGGATTGATACAGGGCTATGGGGAGAGAGCGAGACAGTGGGATTAGTTTGGGGATTGATACAAGTCTATGGGGAGAGAGCAGGGCAGGGGGATTAGTTTGGGGATTCATACAAGGCCATGGGGAGACAGCAGGACAATGGGATTAGTTTGGGGATTGATACAGGGCTATGGGGACAGAGTGTGACAGTGGGATTAGTTTGGGATTGATACAGGGCTCTGGGGAGAGAGCAGCGCAGTGGGATTAGTTTAGGATTGCTACAGGGCAATGGGGAGAGAGCGGGGCAGTGGGATTAGTTTGGGATTGATACAGGGCTATGGGGAGAGAGTGGGGCAGTGGGATTAGTTTGGGATTGATAAAGGGCTATGGGGAGAGAGCGGGGCAGTGGGATTAGTTTGGGGATTGATACAGGGCTATGGGGAGAGAGTGGGACAGTGGGATTAGTTTGGGATTGATACAGGGCTATGGGGAGAGAGTGGGGCAGTGGGATTAGTTGGGGGATTGATACAGGACTATGGGGAGAGAGTGGGGCATTGGGATTAGTTAGGGGATAGATACAGGGCTATGGGGAGAGAGTGGGGCATTGGGATTAGTCTGGGGATTGATACAGGGCTATTGGGAGAGTGCGGGGCAATGGGATTAGTGTGGGATTGATACAGGGCTATGAAGAGAGAGTGGGACAGTGGGATTAGATTGGGGATTGATACAGGGCTATTGGGAGAGAGTGCTGCATTGGGATTAGTCTGGGGATTGATACAGGGCTATTGGGAGAGTGCGGGGCAATGGGATTAGTGTGGGATTGATACAGGGCTATGAAGAGAGAGTGGGACAGTGGGATTAGATTGGGGATTGATACAGGGCGATGGGGAGAGAGCGGGGCAGTGAGATTAGTTTGGGATTGAGACAGGGCTATGGGGAGAGTGCGGTGCAGTGGGATTAGTTTGGGAATTGATACAGGGTTATGGGGAGAGAGCGGGACAGAGGGATTAGTTTGGGGATTGATACAGGACTATGGGGAGAGAGCGGGGCAGTGAGATTAGTTTGGGATTGAGACAGGGCTATGGGGAGAGTGCGGTGCAGTGGGATTAGTTTGGGGATTGATACAGGGTTATGGGGAGAGAGCGGGACAGAGGGATTAGTTTGGGGATTGATACAGGCCATGGGGAGAGAGCGGGACAGAGGGATTAGTTTGGGGATTGATACAGGCCATGGGGAGAGAGCGGGACATTGGGATTAGATTGGGGATTGATACAGGGCTATGGGGAGAGAGCGGGACATTGGGATTAGTTTGGTGATTGATACAGGGCTATGGGGAAAGAGCGGGAAAGTGGGATTAGTTCACGGATTGAGACAGGGCTATGGGGAGAGAGCGGGGCAGTGGGATTAATTTTGGGGATTGATACAGGGCTAAGGGGAGAGAGCGGGACAGTGGGATTAATTTTGGGGATTGATACAAGGCTATGGGGAGAGAGTGGGACAGTGGGATTAGTTTGGGGATTGATACTGGGCAATGTGGAGAGAGTGGGGCCGTGGGATTAGTTTGGGATTGATACAGGGCTATGGGGAGAGAGTGGGGCCGTGGGATTAGTTTGGGATTGATACAGGGTTATGGGGAGAGAGCGGGACAGTGGGATTAGTTTGGGGATTGATACAGCGCTATGGGGAGAGAGCGGGAAAGTGGGATTAGTTTGCAGATTGAGACAGGGCTATGGGGAGAGAGCGGGGCAGTGGGATTAATTTTGGGGAATGATACAGGGCTAAGGGGAGAGAGCGGGACAGTGGGATTAATTTTGGGGATTGATACAAGGCTATGGGGAGAGAGCGGGACAGTGGGATTAGTTTGGGGATTGATACTGGGCAATGGGGAGAGAGTGGGGCAGTGGGATTAGTTTGGGATTGATACAGGGCTATGGGGAGAGAGTGGGGCAGTGAGATTAGTTTGGGGATTGATACAGGACTATGGGGAGAGAGCGGGGCAGTGGGATTAGTTTGGGGATTGATACAGGGCTTTGGGGAGAGAATGGGACAGTGTGATTAGTTTGGGATTGATACAGGGCTATGGGGAGAGAGTGGGACAGTGTGATTAGTTTGGGATTGATACAGGGCTATGGGGAGAGAGCGGGACAGTGGGATTATTTTGGGGATTGATACAGGGCTATGGGTAGAGAGCGAGACAGTGGGATTAGTTTGGGGATTGATACAGGGCTAAGGGGAGAGAGCGGGACAGTGGGATTAATTTTGGGGATTGATACAAGGCTATGGGGAGAGAGCGGGACAGTGGGATTAGTTTGGGATTGAGGCAGGGCTATGGGGAGAGAGCGGGACATTGGGATTAGTTTGGTGATTGATACAGGGCTATGGGGAGAGAGTGGGACAGTGGGATTAGTTTGCGGATTGATACAGGGCTATGGGGAGAGAGCAGGACAGTGGGATTAGTTTGCGGATTGATACAGGGCTATGGGGAGAAAGCAGGACAGTGGGTTAGTTTGGGATTGATACAGGGCTATGGGGAGAGAGCGGAGCAATGGGATTAGTTTGGGGATTGATACAGGACTATGGGGAGAGAGAGGGACAGTGGGATTAGTTTGGTATTGATACAGGGCTATGGGGAGAGAGCGGGACAGTGGGATTAGTTTGGAGATTGATACAGGGCTATGGGGAGAGAGCGGGACAGTGGGATTAGTTTGGGGATTGATACAGGGCCAAGGGGAGAGAGTGGGGCAGTGGGATTAGTTTGGGGATTGATACAGGGCTATGGGGAGAGAGCGGGACAGTGGGATTAGTTTGGGGATTGATACAGGGCTATGGGGAGAGAGTGGGACAGTGGGATTAGTTTGGGGATTGATACAGGGTTATGGGGAGAGAGCGGGGCAGTGGGATTTGTTTGGAGATTGACACAGGGCTGCGTGAGAGACGGGTCTTACCGAGCCATGTGCAAAAGCACCGACGACAAATACCGCGGATTCCTCCTTTGGAACCAGGTCATGGAGTCTCACCACTTCGTCCGTGTTAAATGTTGTGCCAAACTTTCGACATCCGACTGGAAGGTGGTCAGTGACCGGGTTTTTAATTACCTGCCAGAGAGGAGGGAGAGCCTTCATTCATGTGGTCAATGCCGGAGAAACTAGAGCCAAGTGACTGTGATCCACCTCACGCTCCTCCCCATGAAACTGTGTTGGCCATGTCTCTGCCCACCAGACGTTCAACAACTCCCTCAGCACTGACCCTCCGACAGTGCGGCTCTCCCTCAGCACTGACCTTCCGACAGTGCGGCTCTCCCTCAGCACTGACACTCCGACAGTGCGGCGCTCCCTCAGCACTGACCCTCCGACAGTGCGGCTCTCCCTCAGCACTGACCCTCCGACAGTGAGGCTCTCCCTCAGCACTGACCCTCCGACAGTGCGGCTCTCCCTCAGCACTGACCCTCCGACAGTGCGGCTCTCCCTCAGCACTGACCCTCCGACAGTGCGGCTCTCCCTCAGTACTGACCCTCCGACAGTGCGGCTCTCTCTCAGCACTGACCCTCCGACAGTGCGGCTCTCCCTCAGCACTGACCCTCCGACAGTGCGGCTCTCCCTTAGCACTGACCCTCCGACAGTGCGGCTCTCCCTCAGCACTGACCCTCCGACAGTGCGGCTCTCCCTCAGTACTGACCCTCCGACAGTGCGGCGCTCACTCGGCACTGACCCTCCGACAGTACGGCTCTCCCTCAGTACTGACCCTCCGACAGTGCGGCTCTCCCTCAGCACTGACCCTCCGACAGTGCGGCTCTCCCTCAGCACTGACCCTCCGACAGTGCGGTGCTCCCTCAGCACTGACCCTCTGACAGTGCAGCAGTCCCTCAGCACTGACCCTCCGACAGTGCAGCAGTCCCTCAGCACTGACCCTCCGACAGTGCGGTGCTCCCTCAGCACTGACCCTCCGACAGTGCGGCTCTCCCTCAGCACTGACCCTCCCACAGTGCGGTGCTCCCTCAGCACTGACCCTCCGACAGTGCGGCTCTCCCTCACTACTGACCCTCCCACAATGCGGCGCTCCCTCAGCACTGACCCTCCCACAGTGCGGCACTCCCTCAGTACTGACCCACCGACAGTGCGGCTCTCCCTCAGCACTGACCCTCCCACAGTGCAGCTCTCCCTCAGCACTGACCCTCCGACAGTGCGGCTCTCCCTCTGTACTGACCCTCCGACAGTGAGGCTCTCCCTCAGCACGGACCCTCCGACAGTGCGGCTCTCCCTCAGTACTGACCCTCCGACAGTGCGGCTCTCCCTCAGTACTGACCCTCCGACAGTGCGGCTCTCCCTCAGCACTGACCCTCCGACAGTGCGGCTCTCCCTCAGCACTGACCCTCCGACAGTGCAGCTCTCCCTCAGTACTGACCCTCCGACAGTGCAGCTCGCCCTCAGTACTGACGCTCCGACAGTGCGGCTCTCCCTCAGTACTGACGCTCCGACAGTGCGGCGCTCCCTCAGCACTGACCCTCCGACAGTGCAGCTCGCCCTCAGTACTGACGCTCCGACAGTGCGGCTCTCCCTCAGCACTGAACCTCCGACAGTGCGGCACTCCCTCAGCACTGAACCTCCGACAGTGCGGCTCTCCATCTGTACTGACCCTCCGACAGTGAGGCTCTCCCTCAACACGGACCCTCCGACAGTGCGGCTCTCCCTCAGCACTGACCCTCCGACAGTGCGGCTCTCTCTCAGCACTGACGCTCCGACAGTGCGGCTCTCCCTCAGCACTGACCCTCCGACAGTGCGGCTCTCTCTCAGCACTGACGCTCCGACAGTGCGGCTCTCCCTCAGCACTGACCCTCCAACAGTGCAGCTCTCCCTCAGCACTGACCCTCCGACAGTGCAGCGCTCCCTCAGCACTGACCCTCCGACAGTGCAGCGCTCCCTCAGCGCTGAACCTCCGACAGTGCGGCGCTCCCTCAGCACTGACCCTCCGACAGTGCAGCTCTCCCTCAGTACTGATCCTCCGACAGTGCAGCTCGCCCTCAGTACTGACGCTCCGACAGTGCGGCTCTCCCTCAGTACTGACCCTCCGACAGTGCGGCGCTCCCTCAGCACTGACCCTCCGACAGTGCAGCTCTCCCTCAGTACTGACGCTCCGACAGTGCGGCTCTCCCTCAGCACTGAACCTCCGACAGTGCGGCACTCCCTCAGCACTGACCCCCCCGACAGTGCGGCTCTCCCTCAGCACTGACCCCCCCGACAGTGCGGCTCTCCCTCAGCACTGACCCTCCGACAGTGCGGCTCTCCCTCATCACTGACCCTCCGACAGTGCGGCTCTCCCTCAGCACTGACCCTCCGACAGTGCGGCACTCACTCAGTACTGGCCCTCCGACCTGCTTGCCCTCGGTCCTGCCCTGTACCCACCACCCCCCCCTCACCCCCACTGAGATCAGGCCCTCCTGCTCACGAATGGAAATTTCCCACGTAAACGTCACGCTGTCATTGCAGCCGCCGGCCAGTGGGTGGCGCTGCGGCGTGACCCGTTTACATGGGAAAACCTCAATGTTCAAAAGCCAAACACCGGAGGAAAGAGGGAGGCCGGACGCTCGGTGGGACCCGAGACCCCACCCCGCCCCCACCAACCGCGGGATTACCCCAGCCCCTGTCCGAGGGGCATTCGTTGCCCGGGACTTACCTTCAGGAGTTTTTGTGGTCCATCGGCTGCCCGAACACTCAGCTTGTGTAACAGCTGGACTGGAAAAGACGGAGACGGAGGATGGTTAGACCCGTCAGTGGGACTGAGACCACGGCCATCCCACCTTTCCAACCCCCCCACCACTCACCCTCCCCACCTCCAACTAACAACGCCTAGAGGCAGCATGGCCAACTTACCCATCAGACCACAAAACCGGTCGAAGGTGCGGGGGATGCGCGTCTGGGGGTTGATTTCGATCAGAACGTTGCGTTGGGTGTGGATGTAGACCTGGAGGATGCCGGCTCGGTTCAGAGGGCTGTCCATCAGCATCAGGAGACTCTGCGTGGTGTGTCCGGGGAGGAGAGAGAGAGAGAGAGAGAGAGAGAGAGCAGGGAGGTTAGATACAGGGGTCAATGGGGTCACAGACAAGGTCGCCAGGCGCACTGAGTGCATCGTCGGTGGGTCGCCGAGGTCGCAGGCGGGGTCGTTGAGGTCACTGCCTGGGTTACCAGGGTCGCTGAGGTCGCAGGCAGGGTCGGTGGGTCACTGACTCTGTTACCAGGGTCACTGAGGTCACAGACTGCGTCACTGAGGTCGCAGACTGCGCCACTGAGGTCGCAGACTGCGCCACTGAGGTCGCAGACTTGGTTACCAGGGTCACTGAGGTCACAGGCAGGGTCGGTGGGTCACTGACTCTGTTACCAGGGTCACTGAGGTGGCAGACTGGGTCACTGTGGTCGCAGGCAGGGTCGGCGGGTCGCTGAGGTCGCAGGCAGGGTCGGCGGGTCGCTGAGGTCGCAGGCAGGGTCGGCGGGTCGCTGAGGTCGCAGGCAGGGTCGGCGGGGTCACTGAGGTCGCGGGCAGGGTCGGCGGGGTCGCTGAGGTCTCAGGCAGGGTCGGCGGGGTCACCGACTGGGTTACCGGGGTCGCTTAGGTCGCAAGCAGGGTCATGGGGGTCACTGCCTGGGTCCAGGGTGATGGGCGGGGCCTGGCGTCACGGGGAGATGTCACGGGCCGGCGCCAGGGTCACAGAGAGGGGTCAGAGTTCGTCAGGGTCGCAGGCAAGGTCGTCAGGGTCACTGATGGGAGTCCCGGGCCCACAGGCAGAATCTGCTGCTCAGGCCCGAATGTCGGGGTGGTAAATAGCAAGGAGGAAAGCCTTAGACCACAGCACGATATAGACAGGCTGGTAAGACGGGCAAGAGCGCTGGCAAATGGAATTTAATCCTGAGAGGGGTGAGGTGATGCATTTTGGGAGGACTAACGCAGCGAGGGAATACATCACGAACGCTGGCATCCTAGTAAGTACAGAGGATCAGAGGGACCTCGGTGTACATGCCCACAGATCCCTGAGGGTAGCAGGGCTGGGAGGCAAGGTGGTTGAGGAGGCAGATGGGATACTCGCCTCTATTAGTCGAGGCACAGAGTACAGGACCAGACCGAGGTGTGTAAAACGCCGGTTAGGCCACAACTAGAGTACCGCGTGCCCAGTTCTGGTCCCCACATTACAGGAAGGGTGTGATGGCACTGGAGAGGGCGCAGAGGAGATTCACCAGGATGCTGCCCTGGGCCGGAGGGTCTGAGCTATGAGGGAAAGATTGGATAGGCAGGGGGGGGGGGGGGGAGGGGAGGGAGGGGAGGGGGGAGAGGAGAGGAGGGGAGGGGGGGGGGGGAACTGATAGAGGTATCCAAAATTATGAGGGGGCATAGATAGGGTAGGTAGGGAGGAAACTTTCCCCTTGGCGGAGGGATCAGTAACTGGGGGGGGGGGGGGGGCAGCGATTTAAGGGAGGGGGCAGGAGGTTTAGAAGGGATTTGAACAAATATTGTTCACCCAGAGGGTGGTGGGAAGCTGGAGGACACTTGCCTGAGGGGGTGGGGTGGAAGCAGAAACCCTCACCACACGGAGGAAGCGTTTGAGAGGAGCACTCGAAGCGCTGTGCAGCACGCAGGGCTTACGGGGCCAAGAGCTGGACAACGGGGTTAGAACAGATAAGGAGCTCGAGGGCCAGCACGGACACGATGGGCTGAAGGGCCTGTTTCGGTGCGGCGTGGCTCGGCCACAGAGTCAGGGGCAGGGTCGCCCCGGGTCGCCGGCCGGGTCGAGGGTCGCCCCCGGGGTCACCGGCCGGGGGGCGAGAGTCGCCCCCGGGGTCACCGGCCGGGGGTCGAGGGTCGCCCCCGGGGTCACCGGCCGGGGGTCGAGGGTCGCCCCCGGGGTCACCGGCCGGGGGTCGAGGGTCGCCCCCGGGGTCACCGGCCGGGGGTCGAGGGTCGCCCCCGGGGTCACCGGCCGGGGGTCGAGGGTCGCCCCCGGGGTCACCGGCCGGGGGTCGAGGGTCGCCCCCGGGGTCGAGGGTCGCCCCCGGGGTCACCGGCCGGGGGTCGAGGGTCGCCCCCGGGGTCACCGGCCGGGGGTCGAGGGTCGCCCCCGGGGTCACCGGCCGGGGGTCGAGGGTCGCCCCCGGGGTCACCGGCCGGGGGTCGAGGGTCGCCCCCGGGGTCACCGGCCGGGGGTCGAGGGTCGCCCCCGGGGTCACCGGCCGGGGGTCGAGGGTCGCCCCCGGGGTCACCGGCCGGGGGTCGAGGGTCGCCCCGGGGTCACCGGCCGGGGGTCGAGGGTCGCCCCCGGGGTCACCGGCCGGGGGTCGAGGGTCGCCCCCGGGGTCACCGGCCGGGGGTCGAGGGTCGCCCCCGGGGTCACCGGCCGGGGGTCGAGGGTCGCCCCGGGGTCACCGGCCGGGGGTCGAGGGTCGCCCCGGGGTCACCGGCCGGGGGTCGAGGGTCGCCCCGGGGTCACCGGCCGGGGGTCGAGGGTCGCCCCGGGGTCACCGGCCGGGGGTCGAGGGTCGCCCCGGGGTCACCGGCCGGGGGTCGAGGGTCGCCCCGGGGTCACCGGCCGGGGGTCGAGGGTCGCCCCGGGTCACCGGCCGGGGGTCGAGGGTCGCCCCGGGGTCAACGGCCGGGGGTCGAGGGTCGCCCCGGGGTCACCGGCCGGGGGTCGAGGGTCGCCCCGGGGTCACCGGCCGGGGGTCGAGGGTCGCCCTGGGGTCACGGACCGGGGAGCTGTGGGCAGGGTCGTCAGGGTCACCGGCCGGGTCGAGGGACGCCCGGGTCACGGACTGGGGAGCTGTGGGCTGGGGTTACCAGGGTCAAGACAGGTCACGTTGGTGGGGTTCGTAGTCAGGGTCAAAAACAGGGGTCACCGAGGTCACAGGCAGGTCGTCGAGGATCAGGTACGTACATAGCAGGATTTTCCACCCCCCCTCCCCCTCCCCCTCCCCCTCGGCCAATCCCAGCAGATGGGGATGTCTGACCTGGTGCGCGATGTCCGGCCGGACACTGCCCGGATCACGGCCGTGCTTCAGGAGGAGTGACCGATGCTTGTCGCAGTTCAACAGCTCAAACGTCTTCCCAACCTGAAGGGGGGGGGGGGGGAGAGACCAAAAGTTAGAGGCAGATTGAGAGAAACAACCACCCCCAGGCCCCTCACCCAAGCCCACAGACCCTTCCATCTCACCCACTCGCTCCAACCCCCTCCCCTCCCTCCCCAAACACCCTCCTCCTACCTCCACAAACAAACCCCTGCCCCCTGCACCCCTCCTTGCCACCTGCCCCCTTGGCCCTCCCACCACCCCTGTCTCCCCCTCCCTGCCCTCTGCCCCCCTCCCCCCTCCCTGCCCTCTAACCCCCCCCTCCCTGCCCTCTACCCCCTCCCCCCTCCCTGCCCTCTCCCCCCCTCCCCCCTCCCTGCCCTCTAACCCCCCCCTCCCTGCCCTCTAACCCCCCCTCCCTGCCCTCTAACCCCCCTCCCTGCCCTCTAACCCCCCCTCCCTGCCCTCTCCCCCCCTCCCTGCCCTCTACCCCCTCCCCCCCCTCCAAACCCCTCCCCTAATCAGCCTCTCTCCCTCCCCTCCCCTCCCCTCCCCCATTCCCACCTTCACTGTCTCCAGCGCTGCTCCCTCCAGGATGACCACCAGTCGGGCCTCTTGCCGCCTCCGTGGGGCTGACCAGAGCCGGGCTCCCCCCGCCCCTCCCCCCGCCCCTCCCCCCGCAGGCTCCCCCTCCTCCCCCACCCCCTCCCCCTCCTCCTCCTGCTGCTCCCTCCCTCTCCTCCTCTTCTTCCCCTGCGACGCCATCTTGGACAGACACTCAGGATGGGCCCAGGCCGCCGGAACTTCCGGTCCCGCTGGGTGCTGGGTGCTGGGTACTGGGGGCGGGGCCGGAACCGGAAGCGGCCATCCCGACCCCGCCCCCTCCCCTCCCCTCCCCGCCCCCCGCCCCGTCTCCCTTCGGTCCGCCTTTCGATTGGTGAGAGTGAGCGCCGCGCCGCGCAGCGCCGGCCATCTTTGGTGCCTGCTCTCCGCCACCCGATTGGCTGGGGCAGGGTGGGCCGGCCATCTTGGTGCGGGGCACCAAACCCCCTCCACCCCACCCCCCCCCCCCCGCCAACCTCCACCCACACGCTTTGGTTAGAAAGGGAGCGCCGGCCATCTTAGTGCGGGGCGCTCGGCTCCGGCTGGTTGTTCAGGGGACACACGGCCATCTTGTTGCTTGCTCCCCACCCAAACTCCAACCTCACTGATTATAACGGGAGGTCCGGCCATTTTGGTGCGGGGCATCTCCACACCGCCCCCCACCCCGCCCCCTCACACCACCCCATTGTTTACGAAGGGACGGCCGGCCATTTTGTTGCGGGGCATCTGCCCTTCGCTTGAAAAGGAGGACGTCGGCCATCTTAGTGCGGGGCTAATCAACCACCCCCCCCCCCCAACACACACACCCAACCCCCGCCTCAATGATTTTCTTTTTATGGGCTATAGTGTCGAGGGGGCTTTTCCGCCCTGGAGAATAATTTTGCTGCGGGGCATTTTTTTTTTCCCCCCTTAATTATACCGGGAGTGAGAGCTCCCTCGGTGAGGGGCACGTTTCCCCCATTTTGATTTAGCGTGGCGTGTCGGCCATCTTGGTGAGGGGCAACTGGGGAGTTGGGTCTGGTTCCCCTATTGAATTACAGTAAGGAGTCGGCCATCTTGGTGAGGGGCAACTGGGGAGTCGGGGCTGGTTCCCCTATTGAATTACAGTAAGGAGTCGGCCATTTTGGTGAGGGGCAACTGAGGTGGGGGCTGGCAAGTTCCCCCTTTGATTTACTGTGATGGGTCGGCCATCTTGCTGAGGGGCAACTGAGGTGGGGGTGGCTAGATCTCCCATTGATATACAAGGGGGAGCCGGCCATCTTGGTGAGGGGCAACTGAAGAGAGGCGGGGGGGGCAAGTTC
>NW_024471190.1:52500-57500 GCF_017639515.1 Carcharodon carcharias
ACTGAAAGAAATCAGATCGGAGACTGTGAATAGAAAATATTACATCACCACAGAGCATAAACCAGATTCCCACAACCCCCAGGACAGGTACAGCACGGGGTTAGATACAGAGTAAATCTCCCTTTACACCGTCCCCATCAAACACTCCCAGGACAGGTACAACACAGGGTTAGATACAGAGTAAATCTCCCTCTACACTGTCCCCATCAAACACTCCCAGGACAGGTACAGCACGGGGTTAGATACAGAGTAAATCTCCCTCTACACTGTCCCCATCAAACACTCCCAGGACAGGTACAGCACGGGGTTAGATACAGAGTAAAGCTCCCTCTACACCGTCCCCATCAAACACTCCCAGGACAGGTACAGTTCGGAGATACTCACCACACAGCTTTTCCCAACACCATCCTTTGCCGGTCTCGCACTTGCTACAGGGTTCACCAGACTGGGCGAATTGTTTCTTATGCCAACCTGTGCCAGGGGTGAACTCCACCTCATTGCCCCTGCAGATTGATGGGTGAAGAAATTGGCACATTAGCAAGTGAGCGGGTAGCCTCACCGACACCTCTCTGCTCTCCCCGTGACCCCTAACCCAGCCTCCGGACAGCACATAGGCCCCAAGTGTCTGCCAAATACATCACTTCAGTACAGGACAGTGAGAGAGAGAGATGGAGAGAGAGAGGGGGGTGGGGGAGGCAGTGAGACCTCCCCAGATACAGAGGTTTGTGTGACAGAGAGAGAGAGAGAGAGAGGGTTAGAGGGACCTCCCCAGACACAGGAGTGTGTGTGTGTGAGAGAGAGAGAGGGGGTTAGAGAGACCTCCCCAGATACAGGAGTGTGTGTGTGAGAGAGAGAGAGGGTTAGAGGGATCTCCCCAGATACAGGAGTGTGTGAGAGAGAGAGGGTTAGAGGGACCTCGCCAGACACAGGAGTGTGTGCGTGTGTGAGAGAGAGGGGGTTAGAGAGACCTCCCCAGATACAGGAGTGTGTGTGTGAGAGAGAGAGGGTGTTAGAGAGACCTCCCCAGATACAGGAGTGTGTGTGTGTGTGAGAGAGAGAGAGGGTTAGAGGGACCTCCCCAGATACAGGAGTGTGTGTGAGAGAGAGAGAGAGAGAGAGGGTTAGAGAGACCTCCCCAGATACAGGAGTGTGTGTGAGAGAGAGAGAGAGAGAGAGGGTTAGAGAGACCTCCCCAGATACAGGAGTGTGTGTGAGAGCGAGAGAGGGGGTTAGAGGGACCTCCCCAGATACAGGAGTGTGTGTGTGAGAGAGAGAGAGGCTTAGAGGGACCTCCCCAGATACAGGAGTGTGTGTGTGAGAGAAAGAGGGTTAGAGAGACCTCCCCAGATACAGGAGTCTGTGTGAGAGAGAGAGAGAGAGGGGGGGTTAGAGAGACCTCCCCAGATACAGGAGTGTGTGTGAGAGAGAGAGAGAGGGAGGGTTAGAGGGACCTCCCCAGACACAGGAGTGTGTGTGTGTGAGAGAGAGAGGGGGTTAGAGAGACCTCCCCAGATACAGGAGTGTGTGTGAGAGAGAGAGAGGGGGTTAGAGAGACCTCCCCAGATACAGGAGTGTGTGTGAGAGAGAGAGAGGGGGTTAGAGAGAGCTCCCCAGATACAGGAGTGTGTGTGAGAGAGAGAAAGAGGGGGTTAGAGAGACCTCCCCAGATACAGGAGTGTGTGTGTGAGAGAGAGAGAGGGGGTTAGAGAGACCTCCCCAGATACAGGAGTGTGTGTGAGAGAGAGAGAGAGAGAGGGTTAGAGAGACCTCCCCAGACACAGGAGTGTGTGTGTGAGAGAGAGAGAGGGGGTTAGAGAGACCTCCCCAGATACAGGAGTGTGTGTGAGAGAGAGAGAGAGGGGGTTAGAGGGACCTCCCCAGATACAGGAGTGTGTGTGAGAGAGAGAGGTTGTTAGAGGGACCTGCCCAGATACAGGAGTGTGTGTGTGTGTGAGAGAGAGAGAGGGGGTTAGAGGGATCTCCCCAGATACAGGAGTGTGTGTGTGAGAGAGAGAGAGAGGGTTAGAGGGATCTCCCCAGATACAGGAGTGTGTGAGAGAGAGAGGGTTAGAGGGACCTCGCCAGACACAGGAGTGTGTGCGTGTGTGAGAGAGGGGGGATTAGAGAGACCTCCCCAGATACAGGAGTGTGTGTGTGAGAGAGAGAGAGAGAGGGGGGGTTAGAGAGACCTCCCCAGATACAGGAGTGTGTGCGTGAGAGAGAGAGAGGGGGTTAGAGAGACTTCCCCAGATACAGGAGTGTGTGTGTGTGAGAGAGAGAGAGAGAGAGGGTTAGAGAGACCTCCCCAGATACAGGAGTGTGTGTGTGAGAGAGAGAGAGAGAGGGGGTTAGAGAGACCTCCCCAGATACAGGAGTGTGTGTGAGAGAGAGAAGGGGAGTTAGAGAGACCTCCCCAGATACAGGAGTGTGTATGTGAGAGAGAGAGGGGGTTAGAGAGACCTCCCCAGATACAGGAGTGTGTGTGTGAGAGAGAGGTTGTTAGAGGGACCTGCCCAGATACAGGAGTGTGTGTGTGAGAGAGAGAGGGGGTTAGAGGGACCTCCCCAGATACAGGAGTGTGTGTGTGAGAGAGAGGTTGTTAGAGGGACCTGCCCAGATACAGGAGTGTGTGTGTGAGAGAGAGAGGGGGTTAGAGGGACCTGCCCAGATACAGGAGTGTGTGTGTGAGAGAGAGAGGGGGTTAGAGGGACCTCCCAGATACAGGAGTGTGTGTGAGAGAGAGAGAGGGGGTTAGATGGACCTCCCCAGATACAGGAGTGTGTGTGAGAGAGAGAGAGAGAGAGAGAGGGGGTTAGATGGACCTCCCCAGATACAGGAGTGTGTGTGAGAGAGAGAGAGGGGGTTAGAGGGACCTCCCC
Source organism: Carcharodon carcharias (assembly GCF_017639515.1). Classification (NCBI taxonomy): domain Eukaryota; kingdom Metazoa; phylum Chordata; class Chondrichthyes; order Lamniformes; family Lamnidae; genus Carcharodon; species Carcharodon carcharias. The sequence continues at coordinate 55,380 of NW_024471190.1, forward strand.
AGATACAGGAGTGTGTGTGAGAGAGGGAGAGGGGGTTAGATGGACCTCCCCAGATACAGGAGTGTGTGTGAGAGAGGGAGAGGGGGTTAGATGGACCTCCCCAGATACAGGAGTGTGTGTGAGAGAGAGAGAGAGAGAGAGAGGGGGTTAGATGGACCTCCCCAGATACAGGAGTGTGTGTGAGAGAGAGAGAGGGGGTTAGAGGGACCTCCCCAGATACAGGAGTGTGTGTGAGAGAGGGAGAGGGGGTTAGATGGACCTCCCCAGATACAGGAGTGTGTGTGAGAGAGGGAGAGGGGGTTAGATGGACCTCCCCAGATACAGGAGTATGTGTGTGAGAGAGAGAGAGAGAGGGGGTTAGAGGGACCTCCCCAGATACAGGAGTGTGTGTGAGAGAGAGAGAGGGGGTTAGATGGACCTCCCCAGATACAGGAGTATGTGTGTGAGAGAGAGAGAGAGGGGGTTAGAGGGACCTCCCCAGATACAGGAGTGTGTGTGAGAGAGAGAGAGGGGGTTGGAGGGACCTCCCCAGATACAGGAGTGTGTGTGTGAGCGAGAGGGGGTTAGAGGGACCTCCCCAGATACAGGAGTGTGTGTGTGTCTGTGTGAGAGAGAGAGAGAGAGGGTTAGAGAGACCTCCCCAGATACAGGAGTGTGTGTGAGAGAGGGAGAGGGGGTTGGAGGGACCTCCCCAGATACAGGAGTGTGTGTGTGAGCGAGAGGGGGTTAGAGGGACCTCCCCAGATACAGGAGTATGTGTGTGAGAGAGAGAGAGAGAGAGGGGGTTAGAGGGTCCTCCCCAGATACAGGAGTGTGTGTGTGTGAGAGAGAGAGAGAGAGAGGGTTAGAGAGACCTCCCCAGATACAGGAGTGTGTGTGTGAGAGAGAGGGGGTTAGAGAGACCTCCCCAGATACAGGAGTGTGTGTGTGAGAGAGAGGTTGTTAGAGGGACCTGCCCAGATACAGGAGTGTGTGTGTGAGAGAGAGAGGGGGTTGGAGGGACCTCCCCAGATACAGGAGTGTCTGTGTGTGACCCCTTGGAGGAGTGTGAGGGGGAGGGAGTGAGAGAGGGAGACCCCAATTAGGACTGTGGGGAATGGTGGGTGAGTTGTTTGATAACCTGGGCTGATATACTCACTGTGGGTGATAATTGCAGACGAGGTGGTTACAATCCTTCCCCATGGCACAGCCCACTCTCCGGGTTTTACTCCACAGCATCTAGGCAACCAACAGGAGTAATGGGTCAGAACGTAAAACAACTGCCTGACAGAGAGAGAGAGAGAGACTCCCTCTTTAACAGGTTCCCTGACAGAGAGAAAGACTCCCTCTTTAACAGGGTCCCTGACAGAGAGAGAGAGAGAGACACCCTCTTTAACAGGGTCCCTGACAGAGAGAGAGAGAGAGACTCCCTCTTTAACAGGGTCCCTGAAAGAGAGAGAGACTCCCTCTTTAACAGGGTCCCTGACAGAGAGAGAGAGAGAGAGAGAGACTCCCTCTTTAACAGGGTCCCTGACAGAGAGAGACTCCCTCTTTAACAGGGTCCCTGACAGAGAGAGAGAGAGAAACTCCCTCTTTAACAGGGTCCCTGACAGAGAGAGAGAGAGAGACTCCCTCCTTAACAGGGTGCCTGACAGAGAGAGAGAGAGACTCCCTCTTTAACAGGGTCCCTGACAGAGAGAGAGAGAGAGAGAGACTCCCTCTTTAACAGGGTCCCTGACAGAGAGAGAGAGAGAGAGAGACTCCCTCTTTAACAGGATCCCTGACAGAGACTCCCTCTTTAACAGGGTCCCTGACAGAGAGAGAGACTCCCTCTTTAACAGGGTCCCTGACAGAGAGAGAGAGAGAGACACCCTCTTTAACAGGGTCCCTGACAGAGAGAGAGAGAGAGACTCCCTCTTTAACAGGGTCCCTGAAAGAGAGAGAGACTCCCTCTTTAACAGGGTCCCTGACAGAGAGAGAGAGAGAGAGAGAGAGACTCCCTCTTTAACAGGGTCCCTGACAGAGAGAGACTCCCTCTTTAACAGGGTCCCTGACAGAGAGAGAGAGAGAAACTCCCTCTTTAACAGGGTCCCTGACAGAGAGAGAGAGAGAGACTCCCTCCTTAACAGGGTGCCTGACAGA
>NW_024471190.1:60000-63665 GCF_017639515.1 Carcharodon carcharias
CCCTCCCCGCCTCCCCCTCACTCACTCTTCTTGTACACCAGGATGTTCTGCCCCAGGTTCGCCAGTTCGAATGTCCGATCCACCTTCGCTCGCCACCTTTCATAGGATGGGCAGTCCCGGTACCCAAAAGACTTGGTGCAGCGGTCTGCCCATTCCTGAGCGATAGCCTCCAAATCCTCGTCCCATTCCTGCCCAGGAGACAGGGAGAGAGGGCTTAGAAAACAGCAAACAGAGCGGCTCTCCCTCAGCACTGACCCTCCGACAGTGCGGCTCTCCCTCAGCGCTGACCCTCCGACAGTGCGGCTCTCCCTCAGCACTGACCCTCCGACAGTGCGGCTCTCCCTCAGCGCTGACCCTCCGACAGTGCGGCTCTCCCTCAGCACTGACCCTCCGACAGTGCGGCTCTCCCTCAGCGCTGACCCTCCGACAGTGCGGCTCTCCCTCAGCACTGACCCTCCGACAGTGCGGCTCTCCCTCAGCGCTGACCCTCCGACAGTGCGGCTCTCCCTCAGCACTGACCCTCCGACAGTGCAGCTCTCCCTCAGCACTGACCCTCCGACACTGCGGCTCTCCCTCAGCACTGACCCTCCGACAGAGCGGCTCTACCTCAGCACTGACCCTCCGACAGTGCGGCTCTCCCTCAGCACTGACACTCCGACAGTGCGGCTCTTCCTCAGCACTGACCCTCCGACAGTGCGGCGCTCCCTCAGTACTCACCCTCTCTCAGTCTACATTGGAATCACTCACCAGTAGGTTCATGTCCGCTGCTGGGGGTAGTTGCTGTCCATTGGCATCAATTCCTGGCAGATTGGAACGAAACCAGTTATGACTCTGCAATAGTTGGCTCTTCTCCTGAATGGTCAGCATGCGGGCTTGGAATACAGGGAGGAGAAGGACGAGGAGGAGAGAGGCGATGCTCGGAACATGCATCATCAATGCCACAGACATTTCTGTCTCTGTCACTCTATCTCTGCTTCTCTCTCTGTCTCTGTATCGCTCTGTCTTTCTATTGCTCTCTGTCTCCCTCTCTCTTTGTTTCTCTCTCTCTCTCTCTGTCTCTCTCTCCCACTTCGTATCTGTCTGCCTCTCTCTCCTTCTCTGTCTCTCTCTTTATCTGTCTCTCTCTCTATCTCCCTCTCTCTCTCTGCCTCTCTCTCTATCTGACTCCCAGTTTGTATCGCTCTGTCTCTCTCTCTCTCTCTCTCTGCCTCTCTCTCTGTCACTCACTGTCCCCCTTTCTTTGGTTCTCTCTATCTCTCTCTCTTCGTCTCTGCCTGTCTCTCACTCCTTCTCTTTCTGTCTCCCTCTCTATTCGTCTTTCTTACTGTCTCTCTCTTTCTGTCTCCCACTCTCTGTCTCTCCCTCTGTCTCTCTCTGTCTGTCTCTCCCTCTGTCTCTCTCTCTCTTTCTCTCTGTCTCTCTCTTTCTCTCTCTCTCTCTCTGTCTCTTTCCCTCTGTCTCTCTCTGTCTGTCTCTGTCTCTCTCTTCTGCCTCTGTCTCTGTCTCTGTCTCTGTCTCTCCCTCTGTCTCTCTCTCTCTGTCTCTCTCTCTCCCTTTGTCTCTCTCTCTCTCTCTCTCTGTCTGTCTCTTTCCCTCTGTCTCTCTGTCTGTCACTCTCTGTCTGTCTCTGTCTCTCTCTCCCGCTCTCTATATCTGCGTCTCTGTGTCTCTCTCTCTCGCTCTGTGTCTCTTTCCCCCTGTCTCTCCCACTCTCTCCCGCTCCCTCTCTCTCTCCCGCTCTCTCTCTGCGTCTCTTTCTCTTCCGCTCTCTCTGCCTCTTCCTCTCTGTGTCTCTGTCTCTGTCTCTCTGTCCTCACAGACCTGGGTATTAATGACCCTCTGTTGGGGTGTCGATCAAGATGATTGGCTGCCTGAGGGATGTTAGATATTGCGAATTCTCCTTACATTATTCGGGGAGGGGTCACATTCCAATCGCCTATCAAGCTGGGATCAACCTGTATCACCCACCTCGCCCCACAGTCCCATTCCATCGTCCCCCTCCCATTGACCTCTGAACGACACTGGGTCCCAGACTGGAAATGCCTTGATTTTAAAATATAAAATCCATGGTTTCAAATCCCTCCTCACCTCCCCAATCCCTATCTCTGTAACATCCTCCATCACTTACAACCCTCCCTATCGCTGTAACCTCCTCCAGCCCCTACACCCCCTCCCTATCTCTGTAACCTCCTCCAGCACCTACAACCCTCCCTATCTCTGTAACATCATCCAGCCCCTACCTCCTCCCTATCTCTGTAAACTCCTCCAGCCCGCTACAACCCTCCCTATCTCTGTAACCTCCTCTAGCCATTACACCCCTCTCTATCTCTGTAACCTCCTCCAGCAGCTACGCCCCTCCCTATCTCTGTAACCTCCTCCATCACATACAACCCTCCCTATCTCTGTAACCTCCTCCAGCCCCTACACCACTCCCAATCTCTGTAACCTCCTCCAGCGCCTACACCCCTCCCTATCTCTGTAACCTGCTCCAGCCCCTACACCCCCTCCCTATCTCTGTAACCTCCTCCAGCACCTACATCCCTCCCTATCTCTGTAACCTCCTCCAGCCCCTACACCCCTCCCTATCTCTGTAACCTCCTCCAGCCCCTACACCCCTCCCTATCTCTGTAACCTCCTCCAGCCCCTACACCCCCTCCCTATCTCTGTAACCTCCTCCAGCCCCTACACCCCTCCCTATCTCTGTAACCTGCTCCAGCCCCTACACCCCCTCCCTATCTCTGTAACCTCCTCCAGCACCTACATCCCTCCCTATCTCTGTAACCTCCTCCAGCACCTACAACCCTCCCTATCTCTGTAACCTCCGAGCACCCTCCAAGATCTCTGCGCTTCTCCAATTCCGGACTCTCGAGTGGACCCCAATGCCTTCGCTCTGCTATTGGCGGCCGGGCCTTCAGCTGCCTGAGGAGGGCCCTGAGCTCTGGATTTCCCTCCCTAAACCTCTACGCCTCGCTCTCTCTCTCTCCCCACCCACCCCCCCTCCTTAATTACCGGCCTCTTCCCTCCCTATTCCCTCGTATCCCCCTCCTGTGGTTCAATGTAGGCCGGTCAGGGGATAAATCCGATGGGGAATTCAGGAGAGACTCCTTTATCCAGAGAGGGGGGAGAATGTGGGAGTCACTCCCACAGGGAGTGGGGGGTCTGAGGGGGAAGCGTCTGGATGGATTGAAGGGAGGAGGGGGGTGAAGCTGGATAAAGAGACAAGGGGACAGGAACAAGAGGAGGCGTTGATGGGGGAGGGGGGTAGTGAAGAGGGGACCGGGGTGGGGTGGGGGGTGGGGTGGGGTGGGCTACAGGAGGCTCGTGTGGTGGATAAACACTGTTGTTCACCTGTAGGGCGTGTGGGGGCTGTGCCTGTATCTGGTCATTGCCGTCTCCTTATGGAGGGAGGAGAGGGTGCGGAGGGGGGAGGAGGGGGAGGGAGGGGGGTACCTGTGTTAGAACCACAGGGACATGACAGCGGGGGAGGGGGGCAGGGGAGGAACCAGATCAAGAACGGCCGGTCACTGACCCACTGAGCCATCCACAGACACGGCTCCCTGAACCCTCACTGTCCCCCTGGGAGTGGAGAGAGGGAGAGAGAGAGAGAGAGAGGGAGAGAGGCAGAGAGAGAGAGGGAGAGAAAGAGAGAGAGAGAGAGAGAGAGA
>NW_024471191.1:0-63208 GCF_017639515.1 Carcharodon carcharias
GGGTATATCAGACAGTGTTACAGTGAGGTGTGTGGGGTATATCAGAGAGTGTTACAGTGAGGCGTGTGGGTATATCAGAGAGTGTTACAGTGAGGGGTGTGGGGTATATCAGAGAGTGTTACAGTGAGGGGTGTGGGGTATATCAGAGAGTGTTACAGTGAGTGGTGTGGGTATATCAGAGAGTGTTACAGTGAGGGGTGTGGGGTATATCAGAGAGTGTTACAGTGAGGGGTGTGGGGTATATCAGAGAGTGTTACAGTGAAGGGTGTGGGATATATCAGAGTGTTACAGTGAGGGGTGTGGGGTATATCAGAGAGTGTTACAGTGAGGGGTGTGGGGTATATCAGAGAGTGTTACAGTGAGGGGTTGTGGTATATCAGAGAGTGTTACAGTGAGGGTGTGGGGTATATCAGAGAGTGTTACAGTGAGGGTGTGGGGTATATCAGAGAGTGTTTACAGTGAGGAGTGTGGGGTATATCAGAGAGTGTTACAGTGAGGGGTGTGTGGGGTATATCAGAGAGTGTTTAGTGAGTGGTGTGGGTTATATCAGAGAGTGTTACAGTGAGGGGTGTGGGTATATCAGAGAGTGTTACAGTGAGAGGGTGTGGGTATATAACAGAGTGTAACAGAGAGCGTGTGAGATATTTCAGAGAGTGTTACAGTGAGGGGTGTGGGGTATATCAGAGAGTGTTACAGTGAGGGTGTGGGTATATCAGAGAGTGTTACAGTGAGGTGTGTGGGGTTTATCAGAGAGTGTTACAGTGAGTGGTGTGGGGTATATCAGAGAGTGTTACAGTGAGGGGTGTGGGGTATATCAGAGAGTGTTACAGTGAGGGTGTGGGGTATATTAGAGAGTGTTACAGTGAGGGGTGTGGGGTATATCAGAGAGTGTTAAAATGTGTTTATCCAGTTTGAGGGGTGTGGGGTATATCAGAGAGTGTTACAGTGAGGGTGTGGGTATATCAGAGAGTGTTACAGTGAGGGGTGTGGGGTATATCAGAGAGTGTTACAGTGAGGGGTGTGGGATATATGAGAGTGTTACAGTGAGGGGTGTGGGTATATCAGAGAGTGTTACAGTGAGGGTGTGGGGTATATCAGAGAGTGTTACAGTGAGGGCTGTGGTGTATATCAGAGTGTTACTGTGATTGGTGTGGAGTATATCAGAGAGTGTTACAGTGAGGGATGTGGGGTTTTTCAGAGAGGTTTACAGTGAGTGGTGTGGGATATAACAGAGAGTCTTACAGTGAGGGGTGTGGGGTATATCAGAGAGTGTTACAGTGAGGGGTGTGGGGTATATCAGAGAGTGTTACAGTGAGGTGTGTGGGGTATATCAGAGAGTGTTACAGTGAGGTGTGTGGGGTATATCAGAGAGTGTTACAGTGAGGGTTGTGGGGTATATCAGAGAGTGTTACAGTGAGGGGTGTGGGGTATATCAGAGAGTGTTACAGTGAGGGGTGTGGGGTAAATCAGAGAGTGTTACAGTGAGGGGTGTGGGGTATATCAGAGAGTGTTACAGTGAGGGTGTGGGGTATATCAGAGAGTGTTACAGTGAGGTGTGTGGGGTATATCAGAGAGTGTTACAGTGAGGGGTGTGGGGTATATCAGAGAGTGTTACAGTGAGGTGTGTGGGTTATATCAGAGAGTGTTACAGTGAGGGTGTGGGGTATATCAGTGACTGTTAAAGCGTGGGGTGTGGGATATATCAGAGAGTGTTACAGTGACGGGTGTGGGGTATATCAGAGAGTGTTACAGTGAGGGGTGTGGGGTATATCAGAGAGTGTTACAGTGAGGGGTGTTGGATATATCAGAGAGTGTTACAGTGAGGGGTGTGGGGTATATCAGAGAGTGTTACAGTGAAGGGTGTGGGGTATATCAGAGAGTGTTACAGTGAGGGGTGGGGTATATCAGAGAGTGTTACAGTGAGGGGTGTGGGGTATATCAGAGAGTGTTACAGTGAGGTGTGTGGGGTATATCAGAGAGTGTTACAGTGAGGGGTGTGGGGTATATCAGAGAGTGTTACAGTGAGGGGTGGGGTATATCAGAGAGTGTTACAGTGAGGGGTGTGGGAGATATCAGAGAGTGTTACAGTGAGGGTGTTGGGTTATATCAGAGAGTGTTACAGTGAGGGGTGTGGGGTATATCAGAGAGTGTTACAGTGAGGGGTGTGGGTTATATCAGAGAGTGTTACAGTGAGGGGTGTGGGGTATATCAGAGAGTGTTACAGTGGGGTGTGGGGTATATCAGAGAGTGTTACAGTGAGGGGTGTGGGTATATCAGAGAGTGTTACAGTGAGGGGTGTGGGGTATATCAGAGAGTGTTACAGTGAGGGGTGTGGGGTATATCAGAGAGTGTTACAGTGAGGGGTGTGGGGTATATCAGAGAGTGTTACAGTGAGGGGTGTGGGGTATATCAGAGAGTGTTACAGTGAGGCGTGTGGGGTATATCAGAGAGTGTTATAGTGAGGTGTGTGGGTATATCAGAGAATGTTACAGTGAGGGGTGTGGGATATATCAGAGAGTGTTACAGTGAGGGGTGTGGGGTATATCAGAGAGTGTTACAGTGAGGTGTGTGGGGTATATCAGAGAGTGTTACAGTGAGGGGTGTGGGGTATATCAGTGTTACAGTGAGGGGTGTGGGGTATATCAGAGAGTGTTACAGTGAGGGGTGTGGGGTATATCAGAGAGTGTTACAGTGAGGGGTGGGGTATATCAGAGAGTGTTACAGTGAGGGTGTGTGGGGTATATCAGAGAGTGTTACAGTGAGGGGTGTGGGGTATATCAGAGAGTGTTACAGTGAGGGGTGTGGGGTATATCAGAGAGTGTTACAGTGAGGGGTGTGGGGTATATCAGAGAGTGTTACAGTGAGGGGTGTGGGGTATATCAGAGAGTGTTACAGTGAGGGTGTGGGTATATCAGAGAGTGTTACAGTGAGGGTGTGTGGTATATATCAGAGAGTGTTACAGTGAGGGTGTGGGGTATATCAGAGAGTGTTACAGTGAGGGTGTGGGGTATATCAGAGAGTGTTACAGTGAGGGTTGTGGGGTATATCAGAGAGTGTTACAGTGAGGGGTGTGGGGTATATCATAGAGTGTTACAGTGAGGGGTGTGGGATATATCAGAGTGTGTTACAGTGAGGGGTGTGGGGTATATCAGAGAGTGTTACAGTGAGGGGTGTGGGGTATATCAGAGAGTGTTACAGTGAGGGGTGTGGGGTATATCAGAGAGTGTTACAGTGAGGGTGTGGGGTATATCAGAGAGTGTTACAGTGAGGGGTGTGGGGTATATCAGAGAGTGTTACAGTGAGGGGTGTGGGGTATATCAGAGAGTGTTACAGTGAGGGGTGTGGGGTATATCAGAGAGTGTTACAGTGAGGGGTGTGGGGTATATCAGAGAGTGTTACAGTGAGGGTGTGGGTTATATCAGAGAGTGTTACAGTGAGGGTGTGGGGTATATCAGAGAGTGTTACAGTGAGGGGTGTGGGGTATATCAGAGAGTGTTACAGTGAAGTGTGTGGGGTATATCAGAGAGTGTTACAGTGAGGGTGTGGGTTATATCAGAGAGTGTTACAGTGAGGGGTGTGGGATATATCGGAGAGTGTAACAGTGAGAGGTGTGGGGTATATCAGAGAGTGTTACAGTGAGGGGTGTGGGGTATATCAGAGAGTGTTACAGTGAGGGGTGTGGGGTATATCAGAGAGTGTTACAGTGAGGGGTGTGGGTTATATCAGAGAGTGTTACAGTGAGGGGTGTGGGGTATATCAGAGAGTGTTACAGTGAGTGGTGTGGGTATATCAGAGAGTGTTACAGTGATTTGTGTGGGTATATCAGAGAGTGTTACAGTGATGGGTGTGGGGTATATCAGAGAGTGTTACAGTGAGCCGTGTGGGGGTATATCAGAGAGTGTTACAGTGAGGGTTGTGGGGTATATCAGAGAGTGTTACAGTGAGGTGTGTGGGATATATCAGAGAGTGTTACAGTGAGGGGTGTGGGGTATATCAGAGAGTGTTACAGTGAGGGGTGTGGGGTATATCAGAGAGTGTTACAGTGAGGGGTGTGGGGTATATCAGAGAGTGTTACAGTGAGGGTGTGGGGTATATCAGAGAGTGTTACAGTGAGGGGTGTGGGGTATATCAGAGAGTGTTACAGTGAGAGCTGTGGTGTATATCAGAGAGTGTTACAGTGAGGGATGTGGGATATATCAGAGAGTGTTACAGTGAGGTGTGTGGGGTATATCAGAGAGTGTTACAATGAGTGGGGTGGGTATATCAGAGAATTTTACAGTGAGGGGTGTGGGGTATATCAGAGAGTGTTACAGTGAGGGGTGTGGGGTATATCAGAGAGTGTTACAGTGAGGTGTCTGGGATATATCAGAGAGTGTTACAGTGAGGGGTGTGGGGTATATCAGAGAGCATTACAGTGAGGGTGTGGGGTATATCAGAGAGTGTTACAGTGAGGGGTGTGGGGTATATCAGAGAGTGTTACAGTGAGGGGTGTGGGGTATATCAGAGAGTGTTACAGTGAGGGGTGTGGGGTATATCAGAGAGTGTTACAGTGAGGGGTGTGGGGTATATCAGAGAGTGTTACAGTGTGGGGTGTGGGGTATATCAGAGAGTGTTACAGTGAGGGGTGTGGGGTATATCGGAGAGTGTTACACGAGCATAGTGGGGTATATCAGAGAGTGATACAGTGAGGGTTGGGGGGGTACATCAGAGAGTGTTACAGTGAGGTGTGTGGGGTATATCAGAGAGTGTTACAGTGATTGGTGTGGGGTATATCAGAGAGTGTTACAGTGACCGGGTGTGGAGAATATCAGAGAGTGTTACAGTGAGGGGTGTGGGGTATATCAGAGAGTGTTACACTGAGGGTGTGTGGGTATATCAGAGAGTGTTACAGTGAGGGGGTTGGGGGTATATCAGAGAGTGTTACAGTGAGGGGTGTGGGGTATATCAGAGAGTGTTACAGTGAGGGTGTGGGGTATATCAGAGAGTGTTACAGTGAGGGGTGTGGGGTATATCAGAGAGTGTTACAGTGAGGGGTGTGGGGTATATCAGAGAGTGTTACAGTGAGGGGTGTGGGGTATATCAGAGAGTGTTACAGTGAGGGGTGTGGGGTATATCAGAGAGTGTTACAGTGAGGTGTGGGGTATATCAGAGAGTGTTACAGTGAGGGGTGTGGGGTATATCAGAGAGTGTTACAGTGAGGGGTGTGGGGTATATCAGAGAGTGTTACAGTGGTGTGTGTGGTGTATATCAGAGAGTGTTACAGTGAGGGGTGTGGAGAATATTAGAGAGTGTTACAGTGAGGGGTGTGGGGTATATCAGAGAGTGTTACAGTGAGGGGTGTGGGGTATATCAGAGAGTGTTACAGTGAGTGTGTGGGGTATATCAGAGAGTGTTACAGTGAGTGGTGTGGGGTATATCAGAGAGTGTTACAGTGAGGGGTGTGGGGTATATCAGAGAGTGTTACAGTGAGGAGTGTGGGGTATATCAGAGAGTGTTACAGTGAGGGGTGTGGGGTATATCAGAGAGTGTTACAGTGAGGGGTGTGGGGTATATCAGAGAGTGTTACAGTGAGGGGTGTGGGGTATATCAGAGAGTGTTACAGTGAGGGGTGTGGGGTATATCAGAGAGTGTTACAGTGAGGGGTGTGGGGTATATCAGAGAGTGTTACAGTGAGGGTTGTGGGGTATATCAGAGAGTGTTACAGTGAGGGGTGTGGGGTATATCAGAGAGTGTTACAGTGTTATAGTGAGGTGTGAGGTATATCAGAGAATGTCACAGTGAGGGGTGTGGGGTATATCAGAGAGTGTTACAGTGATGGCTTGTGGATTATATCAGAGACTGTTACAGTGAGGGGTGGGGTATATCAGAGAGTGTTACAGTGAGGGTGTGGGGTATATCAAAGAGTGTTACAGTGAGGGGTGTGGGGTATATCAGAGAGTGTTACAGTGAGGGGTGTGGGGTATATCAGAGAGTGTTACAGTGAGGGTGTGGGGTATATCAGAGAGTGTTACAGTGAGGGGTGTGGGGTATATCAGAGAGTGTTACAGTGAGGGTGTGGGGTATATCAGAGAGTGTTACAGTGAGGGGTGTGGGGTATATCAGAGAGTGTTACAGTGAGGGGTGTGGGGTATATCAGAGAGTGTTACAGTGAGGGGTGTGGGGTATATCAGAGAGTGTTACAGTGAGGTGTGTGGGGTATATCAGAGAGTGTTACAGTGAGGGTTGTGGGGTATATCAGAGAGTGTTACAGTGAGGGTGTGGGGTATATCAGAGAGTGTTACAGTGAGGGGTGTGGGGTATATCGGATACTGTTACAGTGAAGTGTGTGGGGTATATCAGAGAGTGTTACAGTGAGGGTGTGGGGTATATCAGAGAGTGTTACAGTGAGGGGTGTGGGGTATATCAGAGAGTGTTACAGTGAGGGGTGTGGGGTATATCAGAGAGTGTTACAGTGAGGGGTGTGGGGTATATCAGAGAGTGTTACAGTGAGGGGTGTGGGGTATATCAGAGAGTGTTACAGTGAAGGGTGTGGGGTATATCAGAGAGTGTTACAGTGAGGCGTGTGGGGTATATCAGAGAGTGTTACAGTGAGTGGTGTGGGTATATCAGAGAGTGTTACAGTGAGGGGTGTGGGGTATATCAGAGAGTGTTACAGTGAGGGGTGTGGGGTATATCAGAGAGTGTTACAGAGAGTGGTGTGGGTATATCAGAGAGTGTTACACTGACGCGTTTGGGGTATATCAGAGAGTGTTACAGTGAGGGGTGTGCAGTATATCAGAGTGTGTTACAGTTAGGGGTGTGGGATAGATCAGATAGTGTTACAGTGAGTGGTGTGGGGTATATCAGAAGTGTCACAGTGAGGGGTGGGGTATATCAGAGAGTGCTTACAGTGAGGGGTGTGGGGTATATCAGAGAGTGTTACAGTGAGGGGTGTGGGGTATATCAGAGAGTGTTACAGTGAGGGGTGTGGGGTATATCAGAGAGTGTTACAGTGAGGGGTGTGGGGTATATCAGAGAGTGTTACAGTGAGGGGTGTGGGGTATATCAGAGAGTGTTACAGTGAGGGGTGTGGGGTATATCAGAGAGTGTTACAGTGAGGGTGTGGGTATATCAGAGTGTTACAGTGAGGGGTGTGGGGTATATCAGAGAGTGTTACAGTGAGGGGTGTGGGGTATATCAGAGAGTGTTACAGTGAGGGGTGTGGGGTATATCAGAGAGTGTTACAGTGAGGGGTGTGGGGTATATCAGAGAGTGTTACAGTGAGGGTGTGGGGTATATCAGAGAGTGTTACAGTGAGGGGTGTGGGGTATATCAGAGAGTGTTACAGTGAGGGGTGTGGGGTATATCAGAGAGTGTTACAGTGAGGGTGTGGGGTATATCAGAGAGTGTTACAGTGAGGGGTGTGGGATATATCAGAGAGTGTTACAGTGAGGGGTGTGGGGTATATCAGAGAGTGTTACAGTGAGGGGTGTGGGGTATATCAGAGAGTGTTACAGTGAGGGGTGTGGGGTATATCAGAGAGTGTTACAGTGAGGGTGTGGGGTATATCAGAGAGTGTTACAGTGAGGGGTGTGGGGTATATCAGAGAGTGTTACAGTGAGGGTGTGGGGTATATCAGAGAGTGTTACAGTGAGGGGTGTGGGGTATATCAGAGAGTGTTACAGTGAGGGGTGTGGGGTATATCAGAGAGTGTTACAGTGAGGGGTGTGGGGTATATCAGAGAGTGTTACAGTGAGGGGTGTGGGGTATATCAGAGAGTGTTACAGTGAGGGGTGTGGGGTATATCAGAGAGTGTTACAGTGAGGGGTGTCGGTATATCAGAGAGTGTTACAGTGAGGGGTGTGGGGTATATCAGAGAGTGTGTGGGGTATATCAGAGAGTGTTACAGTAAGGGGTGTGGGGTATATCAGAGAGTGTTACAGTGAGGGTGTGGGGTATATCAGAGAGTGTTACAGTGAGGGTGTGGGGTATATCAGAGAGTGTTACAGTGAGGGGTGTGGGGTATATCAGAGAGTGTTACAGTGAGGGGTGTGGGGTATATCAGAGAGTGTTACAGTGAGGGGTGTGGGGTATATCAGAGAGTGTTACAGTGAGGGGTGTGGGTATATCAGAGAGTGTTACAGTGAGGTGTGTGGGTATATCAGAGAATGTTACAGTGAGGGGTGTGGGGTATATCAGAGAGTGTTACAGTGAGCAGTGTGGGGTATATCAGACATTGTTACAGTGTGGGGTTTGGGGTATATCAGAGAGTGTTACAGTGAGGGGTGTGGGGAATATCAGAGAGTGTTACAGTGAGGGTGTGGGGTATATCAGAGAGTGTTACAGTGAGGGGTGTGGGGTATATCAGAGAGTGTTACAGTGAGGGGTGTGGGGTATATCAGAGAGTGTTACAGTAAGGGGTGCGGGGTATATCAGAGAGTGTTACAGTGAGGGGTGTGGGGTATATCAGAGAGTGTTACAGCGGGGGGTGTGGGATATATCAGAGAGTGTTACAGTGAGGGTGTGGGGTATATCAGAGAGTGTTACAGTGAGGGGTGTGGGGTATATCAGAGAGTGTTACAGTGAGGGGTGTGGGGTATATCAGAGAGTGTTACAGTGAGGCGTGTGGGGTATATCAGAGAGTGTTACAGTGAGGGGTGTGGGGTATATCAGAGAGTGTTACAGTGAGGGTGTGGGGTATATCAGAGAGTGTTACAGTGAGGGGTGTGGGGTATATCAGAGAGTGTTACAGTGAGGGTGTGGTGTATATCAGAGAGTGTTACAGTGAGGGTTTGTGGGGTGTATCAGAGAGTGTTACAGTGAGGGGTGTGGGGTATATCAGAGAGTGTTACAGTGAGGGGTGTGGGGTATATCAGAGAGTGTTACAGTGAGGGGTGTGGGGTATATCAGAGAGTGTTACAGTGAGGGGTGTGGGGTATATCAGAGAGTGTTACAGTGAGGGGTGTGGGTATATCAGAGAGTGTTACAGTGAGGGGTTTGCGATATATCAGAGAGTGTTACAGTGAGGGGTGTGGGGTATATCAGCGAGTGTTACAGTGAGGGCAGTGGGGTATATCAGAGAGTGTTACAGTGATGGCTTGTGGATTATATCAGAGAGTGTTACAGTGAGGGGTGTGGGGTATATCAGAGAGTGTTACAGTGAGGGTGTGGGGAATATCAGAGAGTGTTACAGTGAGGGGTGTGGGGTATATCAGAGAGTGTTACAGTGAGGGTGTGGGGTATATCAGAGAGTGTTACAGTGAGGGTGTGGGGTATATCAGAGAGTATTACAGTAAGGGTGTGGGGTATATCAGAGAGTGTTACAGTGAGGGGTGTGGGGTATATCAGAGAGTGTTACAGTGAGGGGTGTGGGGTATATCAGAGAGTGTTACAGTGAGGGGTGTGGGGTATATCAGAGAGTGTTACAGTGAGGGGTGTGGGGTATATCAGAGAGTGTTACAGTGAGGGGTGTGGGGTATATCAGAGAGTGTTACAGTGAGGGATGTGGGGTATATCAGAGAGTGTTGCAGTGAGGGTGTGGGGTATATCAAAGAGTGTTACAGTGAGGGGTGTGGGGTATATCAGAGAGTGTTACAGTGAGGGGTGGGGTATATCAGAGAGTGTTACAGTGAGGGGTGTGGGGTATATCAGAGAGTGTTACAGTGAGGGGTGTGGGGTATATCAGAGAGTGTTACAGTGAGGGGTGTGGGGTATATCAGAGAGTGTTACAGTGAGGGTGTGGGGTATATCAGAGAGTGTTACAGTGAGGGGTGTGGGGTATATCAGAGAGTGTTACAGTGAGGGTGTGGGGTATATCAGAGAGTGTTACAGTGAGGGGTGTGGGGTATATCAGAGAGTGTTACAGTGAGGGGTGTGGGGTATATCAGAGAGTGTTACAGTGAGGGGTGTGGGGTATATCAGAGAGTGTTACAGTGAGGGGTGTGGGGTATATCAGAGAGTGTTACAGTGAGGGGTGTGGGGTATATCAGAGAGTGTTACAGTGAGGGTGTGGGGTATATCAGAGAGTGTTACAGTGAGGGGTGTGGGGTATATCAGAGAGTGTTACAGTGAGGGGTGTGGGGTATATCAGAGAGTGTTACAGTGAGGGGTGTGGGGTATATCAGAGAGTGTTACAGTGAGGGGTGTGGGGTATATCAGAGAGTGTTACAGTGAGGGGTGTGGGGTATATCAGAGAGTGTTACAGTGAGGGGTGTGGGGTATATCAGAGAGTGTTACAGTGAGGGGTGTGGGTATATCAGAGAGTGTTACAGTGAGGGGTGTGGGGTATATCAGAGAGTGTTACAGTGAGGGTGTGGGGTATATCAGAGAGTGTTACAGTGAGGGGTGTGGGGTATATCAGAGAGTGTTACAGTGAGGGTGTGGGGTATATCAGAGAGTGTTACAGTGAGGGGTGTGGGGTATATCAGAGAGTGTTACAGTGAGGGTGTGGGGTATATCAGAGAGTGTTACAGTGAGGGGTGTGGGGTATATCAGAGAGTGTTACAGTGAGGGGTGTGGGGTATATCAGAGAGTGTTACAGTGAGGGTGTGGGGTATATCAGAGAGTGTTACAGTGAGGGGTGTGGGGTATATCAGAGAGTGTTACAGTGAGGGGTGTGGGGTATATCAGAGAGTGTTACAGTGAGGGGTGTGGGGTATATCAGAGAGTGTTACAGTGAGGGGTGTGGGGTATATCAGAGAGTGTTACAGTGAGGGGTGTGGGGTATATCAGAGAGTGTTACAGTGAGGGTGTGGGGTATATCAGAGAGTGTTACAGTGAGGGTGTGGGGTATATCAGAGAGTGTTACAGTGAGGGGTGTGGGGTATATCAGAGAGTGTTACAGTGAGGGATGTGGGGTATATCAGAGAGTGTTACAGTGAGGGCTGTGGGGTGATATCAGAGAGTGTTACAGTGAGGGGTGTGGGGTATATCAGAGAGTGTTACAGTGAGGCGTGTGGGGTATATCAGAGAGTGTTACAGTGAGTTATGTGGGGTATATCAGAGAGTGTTACAGTGAGGGTGTTCGGGTATATCAGAGAGTGTTACAATGAATGGTGTGGGTATGTCAGAGAATGTTACAGGGAAGGGTGTGGGATATATCAGAGAGTGTTACAGAGAGCAGTGTGGGGTATATCAGACAGTGTTACAGTGAGGGGTGTGGGGTATATCAGAGAGTGTTACAGTGAGGGGTGTGGGGTATATCAGAGAGTGTTACAGTGAGGGTGTGGGGTATATCAGAGAGTGTTACAGTGAGGGGTGTGGGGTATATCAGAGAGTGTTACAGTGAGGGGTGTGGGGTATATCAGAGAGTGTTACAGTGAGGGTGTGGGGTATATCAGAGAGTGTTACAGTGAGGGGTGTGGGGTATATCAGAGAGTGTTACAGTGAGGGGTGTGGGGTATATCAGAGAGTGTTACAGTGAGGGGTGTGGGGTATATCAGAGAGTGTTACAGTGAGGGTGTGGGGTATATCAGAGAGTGTTACAGTGAGGGGTGTGGGGTATATCAGAGAGTGTTACAGTGAGGGGTGTGGGGTATATCAGAGAGTGTTACAGTGAGGGGTGTGGGGTATATCAGAGAGTGTTACAGTGAGGGGTGTGGGGTATATCAGAGAGTGTTACAGTGAGGTGTGTGGGGTATATCAGAGAGTGTTACAGTGAGGGGTGTGGTATATCAGAGAGTGTTACAGTGAGGGGTGTGGGGTATATCAGAGAACGTTACAGTTAAGGTTGTGTGGTCTATCACAGAGTGTTACCGAGTGGGGTGTGGCATATATCAGAGAGTGTTACAGTGAGGGGTGTGGGATATATCAGAGAGTGTTACAGTGAGGGGTGTGGGGTATATCAGAGAGTGTTACAGTGAGGGGTGTGGGGTATATCAGAGAGTGTTACAGTCAGGGGTGTGGATTATATCAGAGACTGTTACAGTGATGGGGGTGGGGTATATCAGAGAGTGTTACAGTGAGGGTGTGGGGTTTATCAGAGAATTTTACAGTGAGGGGTGTGGGATATATCGGAGAGTGTTAAAGTGAAGGGTGTGGGGTATATCAGAGAGTGTTACAGTGAGGGGTGTGGGGTATATCAGAGAGTGTTACAGTGAGGGTGTTTGGTATATCAGAGAGTGTTACAGTGAGGGGTGTGGGGTTCAACAGAGAATGTTACAGTGAGGGTTGTGGGGTCTATCAGAGAGTGTTACAGTGAGGGGTGTGGCGTCTATCAGAGAGTGTTACAGTGAGGGGTGTGGGATATATCAGAGAGTGTTACAGTGAGGGTGTGGGGTATATCAGAGAGTGTTACAGTGAGGGGTGTGGGGTATATCAGAGAGTGTTACAGTGAGGGGTGTGGGGTATATCAGAGAGTGTTACAGTGAGGGGTGTGGGGTATATCAGAGAGTGTTACAGTGAGGGTGTGGGGTATATCAGAGAGTGTTACAGTGAGGGTGTGGGGTATATCAGAGAGTGTTACAGTGAGGGGTGTGGGGTATATCAGAGAGTGTTACAGTGAGGGGTGTGGGGTATATCAGAGAGTGTTACAGTGAGGGGTGTGGGGTATATCAGAGAGTGTTACAGTGAGGGGTGTGGGGTATATCAGAGAGTGTTACAGTGAGGGGTGTGGGGTATATCAGAGAGTGTTACAGTGAGGGTGTGGGGTATATCAGAGAGTGTTACAGTGAGGGGTGTGGGGTATATCAGAGAGTGTTACAGTGAGGGGTGTGGGGTATATCAGAGAGTGTTACAGTGAGGGGTGTGGGTATATCAGAGAATGTTACAGTGAGGGGTGTGGGGTATATCAGAGAGTGTTACAGTGAGGGGTGTGGGGTATATCAGAGAGTGTTACAGTGAGGGGTGTGGGGTATATCAGAGAGTGTTACAGTGAGGGGTGTGGGGTATATCAGAGAGTGTTACAGTGAGGGGTGTGGGGTATATCAGAGAGTGTTACAGTGAGGGGTGTGGGGTATATCAGAGAGTGTTACAGTGAGGGGTGTGGGGTATATCAGAGAGTGTTACAGTGAGGGGTGTGGGGTATATCAGAGAGTGTTACAGTGAGGGTGTGGGGTATATCAGAGAGTGTTACAGTGAGGGGTGTGGGGTATATCAGAGAGTGTTACAGTGAGGGGTGTGGGGTATATCAGAGAGTGTTACAGTGAGGGGTGTGGGGTATATCAGAGAGTGTTACAGTGAGGGGTGTGGGGTATATCAGAGAGTGTTACAGTGAGGGTGTGGGGTATATCAGAGAGTGTTACAGTGAGGGGTGTGGGGTATATCAGAGAGTGTTACAGTGAGGGGTGTGGGGTATATCAGAGAGTGTTACAGTGAGGGGTGTGGGGTATATCAGAGAGTGTTACAGTGAGGGGTGTGGGGTATATCAGAGAGTGTTACAGTGAGGGGTGTGGTATATCAGAGAGTGTTACAGTGAGTGGTGTGTGTATATAAGAGAGTATTACAGTGAGAGGTGTGGGGTATATCAGAGAGTGTTACAGTGAGGGGTGTGGGTTGTATCAGAGAATGTTACAGTGAGCCATGTGAGCTATATCAGAGAGTGTTACAGTGAGGGGGTTGGAGTATATCAGAGAGTGTTACAGTGAGTGGTGTGGGGTATATCAGAGAGTGTTACAGTGAGGGGTGTGGGGTATATCAGAGAGTGTTACAGTGAGGGGTGTGGGGTATATCAGAGAGTGTTACAGTGAGGGGTGTGGGGTATATCAGAGAGTGTTACAGTGAGCCGTTTGAGCTATATCAGAGAGTGTTGCAGTGAGGGGTGTGGAATATATCAGAGAGTGTTACAGTGAGGGTGTGGGGTATATCAGAGAGTGTTACAGTGAGGGTGTGGGGTATATCAGAGAGTGTTACAGTGAGGGGTGTGGGGTATATCAGAGAGTGTTACAGTGAGGGGTGTGGGGTATATCAGAGAGTGTTACAGTGAGGGGTGTGGGGTATATCAGAGAGTGTTACAGTGAGGGGTGTGGGGTATATCAGAGAGTGTTACAGTGAGGGTGTGGGGTATATCAGAGAGTGTTACAGTGAGGGGTGTGGGGTATATCAGAGAGTGTTACAGTGAGGGTGTGGGGTATATCAGAGAGTGTTACAGTGAGGGGTGTGGGGTATATCAGAGAGTGTTACAGTGAGGGGTGTGGGGTATATCAGAGAGTGTTACAGTGAGGGGTGTGGGGTATATCAGAGAGTGTTACAGTGAGGGGTGTGGGGTATATCAGAGAGTGTTACAGTGAGGGGTGTGGGGTATATCAGAGAGTGTTACAGTGAGGGTGTGGGGTATATCAGAGAGTGTTACAGTGAGGGGTGTGGGGTATATCAGAGAGTGTTACAGTGAGGGGTGTGGGGTATATCAGAGAGTGTTACAGTGAGGGGTGTGGGGTATATCAGAGAGTGTTACAGTGAGGGGTGTGGGGTATATCAGAGAGTGTTACAGTGAGGGGTGTGGGGTATATCAGAGAGTGTTACAGTGAGGGGTGTGGGGTATATCAGAGAGTGTTACAGTGAGGGGTGTGGGGTATATCAGAGAGTGTTACAGTGAGGGGTGTGGGGTATATCAGAGAGTGTTACAGTGAGGGGTGTGGGGTATATCAGAGAGTGTTACAGTGAGGGGTGTGGGGTATATCAGAGAGTGTTACAGTGAGGGGTGTGGGGTATATCAGAGAGTGTTACAGTGAGGGTGTGGGGTATATCAGAGAGTGTTACAGTGAGGGGTGTGGGGTATATCAGAGAGTGTTACAGTGAGGGTGTGGGGTATATCAGAGAGTGTTACAGTGAGGGGTGTGGGGTATATCAGAGAGTGTTACAGTGAGGGTGTGGGGTATATCAGAGAGTGTTACAGTGAGGGGTGTGGGGTATATCAGAGAGTGTTACAGTGAGGGGTGTGGGTATATCAGAGAGTGTTACAGTGAGGGGTGTGGGGTATATCAGAGAGTGTTACAGTGAGGGGTGTGGGGTATATCAGACAGTGTTACAGTGAGGGGTGTGGGGTATATCAGAGAGTGTTACAGTGAGGGGTGTGGGGTATATCAGAGAGTGTTACAGTGAGGGTGTGGGGTATATCAGAGAGTGTTACATTGAGGGGTGTGGGTATATCAGAGAGTATTACAGTGAGTGGTGTGGGTATATCAGAGAGTATTACAGTGAGAGGTGTGGGGTATATCAGAGAGTGTTACAGTGAGGGTGTGGGGTATATCAGAGAGTGTTACAGTGAGGGGTGTGGGGTATATCAGAGAGTGTTACAGTGAGGGGTGTGGGGTATATCAGAGAGTGTTACAGTGAGGGTGTGGGGTATATCAGAGAGTGTTACAGTGAGGGGTGTGGGGTATATCAGAGAGTGTTACAGTGAGGGGTGTGGGGTATATCAGAGAGTGTTACAGTGAGGGTGTGGGGTATATCAGAGAGTGTTACAGTGAGGGGTGTGGGGTATATCAGAGAGTGTTACAGTGAGGGTGTGGGGTATATCAGAGAGTGTTACAGTGAGGGGTGTGGGGTATATCAGAGAGTGTTACAGTGAGGGGTGTGGGGTATATCAGAGAGTGTTACAGTGAGGGGTGTGGGGTATATCAGAGAGTGTTACAGTGAGGGTGTGGGGTATATCAGAGAGTGTTACAGTGAGGGGTGTGGGGTATATCAGAGAGTGTTACAGTGAGGGGTGTGGGTATATCAGAGAGTGTTACAGTGAGGGTGTGGGGTATATCAGAGAGTGTTACAGTGAGGGTGTGGGGTATATCAGAGAGTGTTACAGTGAGGGGTGTGGGGTATATCAGAGAGTGTTACAGTGAGGGTGTGGGGTATATCAGAGAGTGTTACAGTGAGGGGTGTGGGGTATATCAGAGAGTGTTACAGTGAGGGGTGTGGGGTATATCAGAGAGTGTTACAGTGAGGGGTGTGGGGTATATCAGAGAGTGTTACAGTGAGGGGTGTGGGTATATCAGAGAGTGTTACAGTGAGGGGTGTGGGGTATATCAGAGAGTGTTACAGTGAGGGGTGTGGGGTATATCAGAGAGTGTTACAGTGAGGGGTGTGGGGTATATCAGAGAGTGTTACAGTGAGGGTGTGGGGTATATCAGAGAGTGTTACAGTGAGGGGTGTGGGGTATATCAGAGAGTGTTACAGTGAGGGGTGTGGGGTATATCAGAGAGTGTTACAGTGAGGGGTGTGGGGTATATCAGAGAGTGTTACAGTGAGGGGTGTGGGGTATATCAGAGAGTGTTACAGTGAGGGGTGTGGGGTATATCAGAGAGTGTTACAGTGAGGGTGTGGGGTATATCAGAGAGTGTTACAGTGAGGGGTGTGGGGTATATCAGAGAGTGTTACAGTGAGGGGTGTGGGGTATATCAGAGAGTGTTACAGTGAGGGGTGTGGGGTATATCAGAGAGTGTTACAGTGAGGGGTGTGGGGTATATCAGAGAGTGTTACAGTGAGGGGTGTGGGGTATATCAGAGAGTGTTACAGTGAGGGGTGTGGGGTATATCAGAGAGTGTTACAGTGAGGGGTGTGGGGTATATCAGAGAGTGTTACAGTGAGGGGTGTGGGGTATATCAGAGAGTGTTACAGTGAGGGGTGTGGGGTATATCAGAGAGTGTTACAGTGAGGGGTGTGGGGTATATCAGAGAGTGTTACAGTGAGGGTGTGGGGTATATCAGAGAGTGTTACAGTGAGGGGTGTGGGGTATATCAGAGAGTGTAACAGTGAGGGGTGTGGGGTATATCAGAGAGTGTTACAGTGAGGGGTGTGGGGTATATCAGAGAGTGTTACAGTGAGGGGTGTGGGGTATATCAGAGAGTGTTACAGTGAGGTGTGTGGGGTATATCAGAGAGTGTTACAGTGAGGGTGTGGGGTATATCAGAGAGTGTTACAGTGAGGGGTGTGGGGTATATCAGAGAGTGTTACAGTGAGGGGTGTGGGATATATCAGAGAGTGTTACAGTGAGGGGTGTGGGGTATATCAGAGAGTGTTGCAGTGAGGGTGCGGGGTATATCAAAGAGTGTTACAGTGAGGGGTGTGGGTTATATCAGAGAGTGTTACAGTGAGGGGTGGGGTATATCAGGGAGTGTTACAGTGATGGTTGTGGGGTATATCAGAGAGTGTTACAGTGAGAGGTTTGGGGTATATCAGAGAGTGTTACAGTGAGGGGTGTGGGGTATATCAGAGAGTGTTACAGTGAGGGTTGTGGGGTATATCAGAGAGTGTAACAGTGAGGGGTGTGGGGTATATCAGAGAGTTTTAAGGTGAGGGGTGTGGGGTATATCAGAGAGCGTTACAGAGAGTGGTGTGGGTATATCAGAGAGTGTTACAGTGAGGGGTGGGTGTATATCAGAGTGTGCTACAGTGAGGGGTGTGGGGTGTATCAGAGAATGTTACAGTGGGCCATGTTGGGTATATCAGAGAGTGTTACAGTGAGGGGTGTGGGGTATATCAGAGAGTGTTACAGTGAGGGGTGTGGGGTATATCAGAGAGTGTTACAGTGAGGGGTGTGGGGCATATCAGAGAGTGTTACAGTGAGGGGTGTGGGGTATATCAGAGAGTGTTACAGTGAGGGTTTGTGGGGTATATCAGAGAGTGTTACAGTGAGGGGTGTGGGGTATATCAGAGAGTGTTACAGTGAGGGTGTGGGGTATATCAGAGAGTGTTACAGTGAGGGGTGTGGGGTATATCAGAGAGTGTTACAGTGAGGGTGTGGGGTATATCAGAGAGTGTTACAGTGAGGGTGTGGGGTATATCAGAGAGTGTTACAGTGAGGGGTGTGGGATATATCAGAGAGTGTTACAGTGAGGGGTGTGGGGTATATCAGAGAGTGTTACAGTGAGGGTGTGGGGTATATCAGAGAGTGTTACAGTGAGGGGTGTGGGGTATATCAGAGAGTGTTACAGTGAGGGTGTGGGGTATATCAGAGAGTGTTACAGTGAGGGTGTGGGGTATATCAGAGAGTGTTACAGTGAGGGGTGTGGGGTATATCAGAGAGTGTTACAGTGAGGGGTGTGGGGTATATCAGAGAGTGTTACAGTGAGGGTGTGGGGTATATCAGAGAGTGTTACAGTGAGGGGTGTGGGGTATATCAGAGAGTGTTACAGTGAGGGGTGTGGGTATATCAGAGAGTGTTACAGTGAGGGTGTGGGGTATATCAGAGAGTGTTACAGTGAGGGGTGTGGGGTATATCAGAGAGTGTTACAGTGAGGGTGTGGGGTATATCAGAGAGTGTTACAGTGAGGGGTGTGGGGTATATCAGAGAGTGTTACAGTGAGGGGTGTGGGGTATATCAGAGAGTGTTACAGTAAGGCGTGTGGGGTATATCAGAGAGTGTTACAGTGAGGGGTGTGGGGTATATCAGAGAGTGTTACAGTGAGGGGTGTGGGGTATATCAGAGAGTGTTACAGTGAGGGTGTGGGGTATATCAGAGAGTGTTACAGTGAGGGGTGTGGGGTATATCAGAGAGTGTTACAGTGAGGGGTGTGGGGTATATCAGAGAGTGTTACAGTGAGGGGTGCGGGGTATATCAGAGAGTGTTACAGTGAGGGGTGTGGGGTATATCAGAGAGTGTTACAGTGAGGGGTGTGGGGTATATCAGAGAGTGTTACAGTGAGGGGTGTGGGGTATATCAGAGAGTATTACAGTGAGGGGTGTGGATTATATCAGAGAGTGTTACAGTGATGGGGGTGGGGTATATCAGAGAGTGTTACAGTGAGGGTGTGGGGTTTATCAGAGAGTGTTACAGTGAGGGGTGTGGGATATATCGGATACTGTTACAGTGAGAGGTGTGGGGTATATCAGAGAGTGTTACAGTGAGGGGTGTGGGGTATATCAGAGAGTGTTACAGTGAGGGGTGTGGGGTATATCAGAGAGTGTTACAGTGAGGGGTGTGGGGTATATCAGAGAGTGTTACAGTGAGGGGTGTGGGGTATATCAGAGAGTGTTACAGTGAGGGGTGTGGGGTATATCAGAGAGTGTTACAGTGAGGGGTGTGGGGTATATCAGAGAGTGTTACAGTGAGGGGTGTGGGGTATATCAGAGAGTGTTACAGTGAGGGGTGTGGGTATATCAGAGAGTGTTACAGTGAGGGTGTGGGGTATATCAGAGAGTGTTACAGTGAGGGTGTGGGGTATATCAGAGAGTGTTACAGTGAGGGGTGTGGGGTATATCAGAGAGTGTTACAGTGAGGGGTGTGGGGTATATCAGAGAGTGTTACAGTGAGGGGTGTGGGGTATATCAGAGAGTGTTACAGTGAGGGGTGTGGGGTATATCAGAGAGTGTTACAGTGAGGGGTGTGGGGTATATCAGAGAGTGTTACAGTGAGGGTGTGGGGTATATCAGAGAGTGTTACAGTGAGGGGTGTGGGGTATATCAGAGAGTGTTACAGTGAGGGTGTGGGGTATATCAGAGAGTGTTACAGTGAGGGTGTGGGGTATATCAGAGAGTGTTACAGTGAGGGGTGTGGGGTATATCAGAGAGTGTTACAGTGAGGGTGTGGGGTATATCAGAGAGTGTTACAGTGAGGGGTGTGGGGTATATCAGAGAGTGTTACAGTGAGGGGTGTGGGGTATATCAGAGAGTGTTACAGTGAGGGGTGTGGGGTATATCAGAGAGTGTTACAGTGAGGGGTGTGGGGTATATCAGAGAGTGTTACAGTGAGGGTGTGGGGTATATCAGAGAGTGTTACAGTGAGGGGTGTGGGGTATATCAGAGAGTGTTACAGTGAGGGGTGTGGGGTATATCAGAGAGTGTTACAGTGAGGGGTGTGGGGTATATCAGAGAGTGTTACAGTGAGGGGTGTGGGGTATATCAGAGAGTGTTACAGTGAGGGGTGTGGGGTATATCAGAGAGTGTTACAGTGAGGGGTGTGGGGTATATCAGAGAGTGTTACAGTGAGGGTGTGGGGTATATCAGAGAGTGTTACAGTGAGGGGTGTGGGGTATATCAGAGAGTGTTACAGTGAGGGGTGTGGGGTATATCAGAGAGTGTTACAGTGAGGGGTGTGGGGTATATCAGAGAGTGTTACAGTGAGGGGTGTGGGGTATATCAGAGAGTGTTACAGTGAGGGGTGTGGGTATATCAGAGAGTATTACAGTGAGGGGTGTGGGGTATATCAGAGAGTGTTACAGTGAGGGGTGTGGGCTCTATCAGAGAGTGTTACAGTGAGGGGTGTGGAGTATATAAGAGAGTGTTACAGTGAGGGTGTGGGGTATATCAGAGTGTGTTACAGTGAGGGGTGTGGGATATATGAGAGAGTGTTACAGTGAGGGGTGTGGAGTATATCAGAGAGTGTTACAGTGAGGGTGTGGGGTATATCAGAGAGTGTTACAGTGAGGGGTGTGGGGTATATCAGAGAGTGTTTCAGCGAGGGCTGTGGAGCATATCAGAGAGTTTAACAGTGAGGCGTGTGGGGTATATCAGAGAGTGTTACAGTGTGGGGTGTGGGTATATCAGAGAGTGTTACAGTGAGGGGTGTGGTTAATATCAGAGAGTGTTACAGTTAGCAGTGTGAGGTATATCAGAGAGTGTTACAGTGAGGGGTGTGGGGTATATCAGAGAGTGTTACAGTGAGGGGTGTGGCGTATATCAGAGAGTGTTACAGTGAGGGGTGTGGGGTATATCAGAGAGTGTTACAGTGAGGGGTGTGGGGTATATCAGAGAGTGTTACAGTGAGGGGTGTGGGGTATATCAGAGAGTGTTACAGTGAGGGGTGTGGGGTATATCAGAGAGTGTTACAGTGAGGGGTGTGGGGTATATCAGAGAGTGTTACAGTGAGGGGTGTGGGGTATATCAGAGAGTGTTACAGTGAGGGTGTGGGGTATATCAGAGAGTGTTACAGTGAGGGTGTGGGGTATATCAGAGAGTGTTACAGTGAGGGGTGTGGGGTATATCAGAGAGTGTTACAGTGAGTGGTGTGGGTATATCAGAGAGTGTTACAGTGAGGGGTGTGGGGTATATCAGAGAGTGTTACAGTGAGGGGTGTGGGGTATATCAGAGAGTGTTACAGTGAGGGGTGTGGGGTATATCAGAGAGTGTTACAGTGAGGGGTGTGGGGTATATCAGAGAGTGTTACAGTGAGGGTGTGGGGTATATCAGAGAGTGTTACAGTGAGGGGTGTGGGGTATATCAGAGAGTGTTACAGTGAGGGGTGTGGGGTATATCAGAGAGTGTTACAGTGAGGGTGTGGGGTATATCAGAGAGTGTTACAGTGAGGGGTGTGGGGTATATCAGAGAGTGTTACAGTGAGGGTGTGGGGTATATCAGAGAGTGTTACAGTGAGGGGTGTGGGGTATATCAGAGAGTGTTACAGTGAGGGGTGTGGGGTATATCAGAGAGTGTTACAGTGAGGGGTGTGGGGTATATCAGAGAGTGTTACAGTGAGGGGTGTGGGGTATATCAGAGAGTGTTACAGTGAGGGTGTGGGGTATATCAGAGAGTGTTACAGTGAGGGGTGTGGGGTATATCAGAGAGTGTTACAGTGAGGGGTGTGGGGTATATCAGAGAGTGTTACAGTGAGGGTGTGGGGTATATCAGAGAGTGTTACAGTGAGGGGTGTGGGGTATATCAGAGAGTGTTACAGTGAGGGTGTGGGGTATATCAGAGAGTGTTACAGTGAGGGTGTGGGGTATATCAGAGAGTGTTACAGTGAGGGTGTGGGGTATATCAGAGAGTGTTACAGTGAGGGGTGTGGGGTATATCAGAGAGTGTTACAGTGAGGGGTGTGGGGTATATCAGAGAGTGTTACAGTGAGGGGTGTGGGGTATATCAGAGAGTGTTACAGTGAGGGTGTGGGGTATATCAGAGAGTGTTACAGTGAGGGGTGTGGGGTATATCAGAGAGTGTTACAGTGAGGGGTGTGGGGTATATCAGAGAGTGTTACAGTGAGGGTGTGGGGTATATCAGAGAGTGTTACAGTGAGGGGTGTGGGGTATATCAGAGAGTGTTACAGTGAGGGTGTGGGGTATATCAGAGAGTGTTACAGTGAGGGGTGTGGGGTATATCAGAGAGTGTTACAGTGAGGGGTGTGGGGTATATCAGAGAGTGTTACAGTGAGGGGTGTGGGGTATATCAGAGAGTGTTACAGTGAGGGGTGTGGGTATATCAGAGAGTGTTACAGTGAGGGTGTGGGGTATATCAGAGAGTGTTACAGTGAGGGTGTGGGGTATATCAGAGAGTGTTACAGTGAGGGGTGTGGGGTATATCAGAGAGTGTTACAGTGAGGGGTGTGGGGTATATCAGAGAGTGTTACAGTGAGGGGTGTGGGGTATATCAGAGAGTGTTACAGTGAGGGGTGTGGGGTATATCAGAGAGTGTTACAGTGAGGGGTGTGGGGTATATCAGAGAGTGTTACAGTGAGGGTGTGGGGTATATCAGAGAGTGTTACAGTGAGGGGTGTGGGGTATATCAGAGAGTGTTACAGTGAGGGTGTGGGGTATATCAGAGAGTGTTACAGTGAGGGGTGTGGGGTATATCAGAGAGTGTTACAGTGAGGGTGTGGGGTATATCAGAGAGTGTTACAGTGAGGGGTGTGGGGTATATCAGAGAGTGTTACAGTGAGGGGTGTGGGGTATATCAGAGAGTGTTACAGTGAGGGGTGTGGGGTATATCAGAGAGTGTTACAGTGAGGGGTGTGGGGTATATCAGAGAGTGCTACAGTGAGGGTGTGGGGTATATCAGAGAGTGTTACAGTGAGTGGTGTGGGTATATCAGAGAATGTTACAGCGAGGGTTGTGGGATATATCAGAGAGTGTTACAGTGAGGGGTGTGGGGTATATCAGAGAGTGTTACAGTGATGGGTGTGGGGTATATCAGAGAGTGTTACAGTGAGGGGTGTGGGGTATATCAGAGAGTGTTACAGTGAGGGGTGTGGGGTATATCAGAGAGTGTTACAGTGAGGGGTGTGGGGTATATCAGAGAGTGTTACAGTGAGGGGTGTGGGGTATATCAGAGAGTGTTACAGTGAGGGTGTGGGGTATATCAGAGAGTGTTACAGTGAGGGTGTGGGGTATATCAGAGAGTGTTACAGTGAGGGGTGTGGGGTATATCAGAGAGTGTTACAGACAGGGGTGTGGGGTATATCAGAGAGTGTTACAGTGAGGGGTGTGGGGTATATCAGAGAGTGTTACAGTGAGGGGTGTGGGGTATATCAGAGAGTATTACAGTCAGGGGTGTGGGGTATATCAGAGAGTGTTACAGTGAGGGTGTGGGGTATATCAGAGAGTGTTACAGTGAGGGTGTGGGGTATATCAGAGAGTGTTACAGTGAGGGTGTGGGGTATATCAGAGAGTGTTACAGTGAGGGTGTGGGGTATATCAGAGAGTGTTACAGTGAGGGGTGTGGGGTATATCAGAGAGTGTTACAGTGAGGGTGTGGGGTATATCAGAGAGTGTTACAGTGAGGGGTGTGGGGTATATCAGAGAGTGTTACAGTGAGGGTGTGGGGTATATCAGAGAGTGTTACAGTGAGGGGTGTGGGGTATATCAGAGAGTGTTACAGTGAGGGGTGTGGGGTATATCAGAGAGTGTTACAGTGAGGGGTGTGGGGTATATCAGAGAGTGTTACAGTGAGGGTGTGGGGTATATCAGAGAGTGTTACAGTGAGGGGTGTGGGGTATATCAGAGAGTGTTACAGTGAGGGGTGTGGGGTATATCAGAGAGTGTTACAGTGAGGGTGTGGGGTATATCAGAGAGTGTTACAGTGAGGGGTGTGGGGTATATCGGAGAGTGTTAAAGTGAGGGTGTGGGGTATATCAGAGAGTGTTACAGTGAGGGTGTGGGGTTTATCAGAGAGTGTTACAGTGAGGGGTGTGGGATATATCAAATAGTGTTACAGTGAGGGGTGTGGGGTATATCAGAGAGTGTTACAGTGAGGGTGTGGGGTTTATCAGAGAGTGTTACAGTGAGGGGTGTGGGGTATATCAGAGAGTGTTACAGTGAGGGGTGTGGGGTATATCAGAGAGTGTTACAGTGAGGGGTGTGGGGTATATCAGAGAGTGTTACAGTGAGGGTGTGGGGTATATCAGAGAGTGTTACAGTGAGGGGTGTGGGGTATATCAGAGAGTGTTACAGTGAGGCGTGTGAATATATCAGAGAGCGGGACAGTGAGGGGTGTGGGGTATATCAGAGAGTGTTACAGTGAGGGGTGTGGGGTATATCAGAGAGTGTTACAGTGAGGGGTGTGGGGTATATCAGAGAGTGTTACAGTGAGGGGTGTGGGGTATATCAGAGAGTGTTACAGTGAGGTGTGTGGTGTATATCAGAGAGTGTTACAGTGAGTGGTGTGGGTATATCAGAGAATGTTACAGTGAGGGTATTGGGATATATCAGAGAGTGTTTCAGTGAGGGGTGTGGGGTATATCAGAGAGTGTTACAGTGAGGGGTGTGGGGTATATCAGAGAGTGTTACAGTGAGGGGTGTGGGGTATATCAGAGAGTGTTACAGTGAGGGGTGTGGGGTATATCAGAGAGTGTTACAGTGAGGGGTGTGGGGTATATCAGAGAGTGTTACAGTGAGGGGTGTGGGGTATATCAGAGAGTGTTACAGTGAGGGTGTGGGGTATATCAGAGAGTGTTACAGTGAGGGTGTGGGGTATATCAGAGAGTGTTACAGTGAGGGGTGTGGGGTATATCAGAGAGTGTTACAGTGAGGGTGTGGGGTATATCAGAGAGTGTTACAGTGAGGGGTGTGGGGTATATCAGAGAGTGTTACAGTGAGGGTGTGGGGTATATCAGAGAGTGTTACAGTGAGGGGTGTGGGGTATATCAGAGAGTGTTACAGTGAGGGTGTGGGGTATATCAGAGAGTGTTACAGTGAGGGGTGTGGGGTATATCAGAGAGTGTTACAGTGAGGGTGTGGGGTATATCAGAGAGTGTTACAGTGAGGGGTGTGGGGAATATCAGAGAGTGTTACAGTGAGGGTGTGGGGTATATCAGAGAGTGTTACAGTGAGGGGTGTGGGGTATATCAGAGAGTGTTACAGTGAGGGGTGTGGGGTATATCAGAGAGTGTTACAGTGAGGCGCGCGGGGTATATCAGAGAGTGTTACAGTGAGGGGTGTGGGGTATATCAGAGAGTGTTACAATGAGTGGTGTGGGTATATCAGAGAATGTTACAGGGAAGGGTGTGGGATATATCAGAGAGTGTTACAGAGAGCAGTGTGGGGTATATCAAACAGTGTTACAGTGAGGGGTGTGGGGTATATCAGAGAGTGTTACAGTGAGGGGTGTGGGTATATCAGAGAGTGTTACAGTGAGGGGTGTGGGGTATATCAGAGAGTGTTACAGTGAGGGTTGTGGGGTATATCAGAGAGTGTTACAGTGAGGGGTGTGGGGTATATCAGAGAGTGTTACAGTGAGGGGTGTGGGGTATATCAGAGAGTGTTACAGTGAGGGTGTGGGGTATATCAGAGAGTGTTACAGTGAGGGGTGTGGGGTATATCAGAGAGTGTTACAGTGAGGGTGTGTGGGGTATATCAGAGAGTGTTACAGTGAGGGTGTGGGGTATATCAGAGAGTGTTAC
Organism: Carcharodon carcharias; assembly: GCF_017639515.1. NCBI lineage: Eukaryota > Metazoa > Chordata > Chondrichthyes > Lamniformes > Lamnidae > Carcharodon > Carcharodon carcharias. Next base: position 25,457 of record NW_024471191.1, read on the forward strand.
AGTGAGGGGTGTGGGGTATATCAGAGAGTGTTACAGTGAGGGGTGTGGGGTATATCAGAGAGTGTTACAGTGAGGGTGTGGGGTATATCAGAGAGTGTTACAGTGAGGGGTGTGGGGTATATCAGAGAGTGTTACAGTGAGGCGTGTGGTGTATATCAGAGAGTGTTACAGTGAGGGGTGTGGGGTATATCAGAGAGTGTTACAGTGAGGGGTGTGGGGTATATCAGAGAGTGTTACAGTGAGGGTGCGGGGTATATCAGAGAGTGTTACAGTGAGGGGTGTGGGGTATATCAGAGAGTGTTACAGTGAGGGGTGTGGGGTATATCAGAGAGTGTTACAGTGAGGGGTGTGGGGTATATCAGAGAGTGTTACAGTGAGGAATGTGGGGTATATCAGAGTGTTACAGAGCGGGTGTGGGGTATATTAGAGAGTGTTACAGGGAGGGGTGTTGGGTATATCAGAGAGTGGTGCAGGGAGAGATGTGGGGTATATCAGAGAGTGTTACAGTGAGGGTTGTTGGGTATATCGGAGAGTGTTACAGTGAGGGGTGTGGGGTATATCAGAGAGTGTTACAGTGAGGGGTGGGGGTATATCAGAGAGTGTTACAGTGAGGGGTGTGGGGTATATCAGAGAGTGTTACAGTGAGGGGTGTGGGGTATATCAGAGAGTGTTACAGTGAGGGGTGTGGGGTATATCAGAGAGTGTTACAGTGAGGGGTGTGGGGTATATCAGAGAGTGTTACAGTGAGTGGTGGGGGTTGTATGAGAGATTTTTACAGTTTGGCGTGTAGGGTATATCAGAGAGTGTTACAGTGAGACGTGTGGGATATATAACAGAGTGTAACAGAGAGCGTGTGAGATATTTCAGAGAGTGTTACAGTGAGGCGTCTGGGGTATATCGGCGAGTGTTACAGTGGGTGTGTGGGATATATCAGACAGTGTTACTGTGAGGGGTGTGGGGTGTATTAGAGAGTGTTACAGTGAGGGGTGTGGGGTATATCAGAGAGTGTTACAGTGAGGGGTGTGCGGTATATCAGAGAGTGTTACAGTGAGGGTTGTGGGGTAAATCAGAGAGTGTTACATGGTGGGGTGTATCAGAGAGTGTTACAGTGAGGGGTTTGGGGTATATCAGAGAGTGTTACAGTGAGGGGTGTGGGGTGTATCAGAGAGTGTTACAGTGAGGGGTGTGGGGTATATCAGAGAGTGTTACAGTGAGGGGTGTGGGGTATATCAGAGAGTGTTACAGTGAGGGTTGTGGGTATATCAGAGAGTGTTACAGTGAGGGGAGTGGGTATATCAGAGAGTGTTACAGTGAGGGTGTGGGGTTTATCAGAGAGTGTTACAGTGAGGGGTGTGGGATATATCAAATAGTGTTACAGCGAGGGGTGTGGAGTATATCAGTGAGTGTTACAGCGAGGGGTGTGGGGTATATCAGAGAGTGTTACAGTGAGGGGTGTGGGGTATATCAGAGAGTGTTACAGTGAGGGGTGTGGGGTATATCAGAGAGTGTTACAGTGAGGGTGTGGGGTATATCAGAGAGTGTTGCAGTGGATGGTGTGGGGGAAAATCAAAGTGTGTTAAAGTGAGGGGTGTTGGGTATATCAGAGAGTTTTACAGTGAGGGGTGTGGGGTATTTTAGACGGTGTTACAGTGAGGGTGTGGGGTATATCAGAGAGTGTTACAGTGAGGGGTGTGGGGTATATCAGAGAGTGTTACAGTGAGGGGTGTGGGGTATATCAGAGAGTGTTACAGTGAGGGTGTGGGTATATCAGAGAGTGTTACAGTGAGGGGTGTGGGGTATATCAGAGAGTGTTACAGTGAGGGGTGTGGGGTATATCAGAGAGTGTTACAGTGAGGGGTGTGGGGTATATCAGAGAGTGTTACAGTGAGGGGTGTGGGGTATATCAGAGAGTGTTACAGTGAGGTGTGTGGGGTATATCAGAGAGTGTTACAGTGAGGGTGTGGGGTATATCAGAGAGTGTTACAGTGAGGGGTGTGGGGTATATCAGAGAGTGTTACAGTGAGGGGTGTGGGGTATATCAGAGAGTGTTACAGTGAGGGGTGTGGGGTATATCAGAGAGTGTTACAGTGAGGGGTGTGGGGTATATCAGAGAGTGTTACAGTGAGGCGTGTGGGGTATATCGCAGGGTGTTACAGTGAGGGGTGTGGGGTATATCAGAGAGTGTTACAGTGGGGGTGTGGGGTATATCAGAGAGTGTTACAGTGCGGGGTGTGGGGTATATCAGAGAGTGTTACAGTGGGGTGTGGGGTATATCAGAGAGTGTTACAGTGAGGGTGTGGGGTATATCAGAGAGTGTTACAGTGAGGGGTGTGGGGTATATCAGAGAGTGTTACAGTGAGGGGTGTGGGTTATATCAGAGAGTGTTACAGTGAGGGGTGTGGGGTATATCAGAGAGTGTTACAGTGAGGGGTGTGGGGTATATCAGAGAGTGTTACAGTGAGGGGTGTGGGGTATATCAGAGAGTGTTACAGTGAGGGTGTGGGGTATATCAGAGAGTGTTACAGTGAGGGGTGTGGGGTATATCAGAGAGTGTTACAGTGAGGGGTGTGGGGTATATCAGAGAGTGTTACAGTGAGGGGTGTGGGGTATATCAGAGAGTGTTACAGTGAGGGGTGTGGGGTATATCAGAGAGTGTTACAGTGAGGGTGTGGGGTATATCAGAGAGTGTTACAGTGAGGGGTGTGGGGTATATCAGAGAGTGTTACAGTGAGGGGTGTGGGGTATATCAGAGAGTGTTACAGTGAGGGGTGTGGGGTATATCAGAGAGTGTTACAGTGAGGGGTGTGGGATATATCAGAGAATGTTACAGTGAGTGGTGTGGGTATATCAGAGAATGTTACAGTGAGGGGTGTCCGGTATATCAGAGAGTGTTACAGTGAGGAGTGTGGGGTATATCAGAGAATGTTACAATGAGCCGTGTGGGGGTATATCAGAGAGTTTTACAGTGAGGGGTGTGGTTTATATCAGAGAGTGTTACAGTGAGTGGTGTGGGTATAACAGAGAATGTTACAGTGAGGGGTGAGGGGTATATCAGACAGTGTAACAGTGAGGAGTGTGGGGTATATCAGAGAGTGTTACAGTGAGGGGTGTGGGGTATATCAGAGAGTGTTACAGTGAGGGGTGTGGGGTATATCAGAGAGTGTTACAGTGAGGGGTGTGGGGTATATCAGAGAGTGTTACAGTGAGGGGTGTGGGTATATCAGAGAGTTTTACAGTGTTGGGTGTGGGGTATATCAGAGAGTGTTACAGTGAGGGGTGTGGGTATATCAGAGAGTGTTACAGTGAGGGGTGTGGGGTATATCAGAGAGTGTTACAGTGAGGGGTATGGGCTATATCAGAGAGTGTTACAGTGAGGGGTGTGGGGTATATCAGAGAGTGTAACAGTGAGGGTGTGGGGTATATCAGAGATTGTTACAGTGAGTGGTGTGGGTATATCAGAGAGTGTTACAGTGAGGGGTGTGGGGTATATCAGAGAGTGTTACAGTGAGGGGTGTGGGGTATATCAGAGAGTGTTACAGTGAGGGGTGTGGGGTATATCAGAGAGTGTTACAGTGAGGGGTGTGGGGTATATCAGAGAGTGTTACAGTGATGGTTGTGGGGTATATCAGAGAGTGTTACAGTGAGGGTGTGGGGTATATCAGAGAGTGTTACAGTGAGGGGTGTGGGGTATATCAGAGAGTGTTACAGTGAGGGGTGTGGGGTATATCAGAGAGTGTTACAGTGAGGGGTGTGGGGTATATCAGAGAGTGTTACAGTGAGGGGTGTGGGGTATATCAGAGAGTGTTACAGTGAGGGGTGTGGGGTATATCAGAGTGTGTTATAGTGAGGGGTGTGGGATATATCAGAGAGTGTTTCAGTGAGGGGTGTTAGGTATATCAGAGAGTGTTACAGTGAGGGTTGTGGGGTATATCAGAGAGTGTTACAGTGAGGGGTGTGGGGTATATCAGAGAGTGTTACAGTGAGGTGTGTGGGGTATATCAGAGAGTGTTACAGTGAGGGGTGTGGGGTATATCAGAGAGTGTTACAGTGAGGGGTGTGGGGTATATCAGAGATTGTTACAGTAAGGTGTGCGGGGTATATCAGAGAGTGTTACAGTGAGGCGTGTGGGGTATATCAGAGAGTGTTACAGTGAGTGGTGTGGGTATATCAGAGAGTGTTACAGTGAGGGGTGTGGGGTATATCAGAGAGTGTTACAGTGAGGGGTGTGGGGTATATCAGAGAGTGTTACAGTGAGGGGTGTGGGGTATATCAGAGAGTGTTACAGTGAGGGGTGTGGGGTATAATAGAGAGTGTTACAGTGAGGGATGTGGGGTATATCAGAGGGTGTTGCAGTGAGGGGTGTGGGATATATCATAGAGTGTTACAGTGAGGCGTGTGGGGTATATTAGAGTCTTACAGTGGTGGGTGTTGGGTTTAATAGAGAGTGTTACAGTGAGTGGTGTGGGGTATATCAGAGAGTGTTACAGTGAGGGGTGTGGGATATATCAGAAAGTGTTACAGTGAGGGGTGTGGTGTATATCAGAGAGTGTTCCAGTGAGAGGTGTGGGGTATATCAGAGAGTGTTACAGTGAGAGTTGTGGGGTATATCAGAGAGTGTTACAGTGAGGGGTGTGGGATATATCAGAGAATGTTACAGTGTGGGGTGTGGGATAAATCAAAGAGTGTTACAGTGAGGGGTGTGTGTTATATCAGAGAGTGTTACAGTGAGGGGTGTGGGGTATATCAGACAGTGTTACAGTGAGGGGTGTGGGGTATAATAGAGAATGTTACAGTGATGGGCATGGGGTATACCAGAGGAGTGTTACAGTGAGAGGTGTGGGGTATATTAGAGAGTGTTACAGTGAGAGATGTGGGGTATATCAGAGTTTGTTACAGTGAGGGGTGTGGGATATAAAAGAGAGTGTTACAGTGAGGGGTGTGGGGCATAATAGAGAGTGTTACAGTGAGGGGCATGAGGTATATCAGGGAGTGTTACAGTGAGGGTTGTGGGATATATCAGAGAGTGTTACAGTGAGGGGTGTGGGGTATATCTGAGAGTGTTACAGTTAGGGGTTTGGGATATATCAGAGAGTGTTACAGTGAGGGATGTGGAGTATATCAGAGAGTGTTACAGTAAGGTGTGTGGTGTATATCAAAGAGTGTTACAGTGAGGTGTGTGGGGTATATCAGAGAGTGTTACAGTGAGGGGTGTGGGGTATATCAGAGAGTGTTACTATGAGGGGTGTGGGATATATCAGAGAATGTTACAGTGAGGGGTGTGGGGTATAATCGAGAGTATTGTAGTAAGGGGTGTGGGGTATATCAGAGGGTGTTACAGTGAGGGGTGTGGGGTATATCAGAGAGTGTTACAGTGAGGGCTGTGGGAGATATCAGAGAGTGTTACAGTGAGGGGTGTTGCGTATATCTGAGTGTTACAGTGAGTGGTGTGGGGCTTATCAGAGGGTGTTGCAGTGAGGGGTGTGTGGTATATCAGAGAGTGTTACAGTGAGGGGTGTGGGGTATATCAGAGTGTGTTACAGTGAGGTGTGTGGGATTTATCAGAGAGTGTTACAGTGAGGGGTGTGGGGTATATCAGAGAGCGTTACAGTGAGGTGTGTGGGTATAATAGAGAGTGTTACAGTGAGGGGTGTGGGATATAATCGAGAGTGTTACAGTGAGCGGTGTGGGGTATATCAGAGAGTGTTACAGTGAGGGGTTTGGGGTATATCAGAGAGTTTTACAGTGAGTGTGTGTGTTATATCAGAGAGTGTTACAGTGAGTGGTGTGGGGTGTATCAGAGTGTGTTACAGTGAGGGGAGTGGGGTATATCAGAGTGTGTTACAGTGAGGGTGTGTGAGTTTATTAGAGAGTGTTACAGTGAGGGGTGTGGGAGTATTGCAGAGATGTTACAGTGAGGGGTGTGGGGTATATCAGAGAGTGTTACAGTGAGGGGTGTGGGGTATATTTGAGAGTGTTACAGTGAGAGTTACGGGGATTATCAGAGAATGTTACAGTTAGGGGTGTGGGGTCTATCAGACAGTTTACAGTGAGGGGTGTGGGGTATAACAGAGAATGTTACAGTGAGGGTGTGGGGTATATCAGAGAGTGTTACAGTGAGGGCTGTGGGGTATATCAGAGAGTGTTACAGTGAGGATTGTGGGGTATATCAGACAGTGTTACAGTGAGTGGTGTGGGTATAACAGAGAATGCTACAGTGAGGGGTGTGAGATATATCAGAGAGTGTTACAGAGAGCAGTGTGGGGTATATCAGACAGTGTTACAGTGTGGGGTGTGGGGTATATCAGAGAGTGTTACAGTGAGGGGTGTGGGGAATATCAGAGTGTTACAGTCAGTGGTGTGGGATATATCAGAGAGTGTTACACTGAGGGGTGTGGGGTATATTAGAGTGTTACAGTGAGCGGTGTGGGTATAATAGAGTGTGTTACAGTGAGGGGTGTGGGATATATCAGGGAGTGTTACAGTGAGGGGTGTGGGGTATAACAGAGAATGTTGCAGTGAGGTGTGTGGCGTATATCAGAGAGTGTTACAGTGAGAGGTGTGGGGTATATTAGAGAGTGTTACAGTGAGTGGTGTGGGGTATATCAGAGAGTGTTACAGAGAGGGGTTTGGGATATAAAAGAGAGTGTTACAGTGAGGGGTGTGGGGTATATCAAAGAGTGTTACAGTGAGGTTTGTGGGGTATATTAGAGTGTGTTACAGCGAGTGGTGGGGGGTATATCAGAGAGTGTTACAGTGACGTGTGTGGGGTTTATCAGAGAGTGTTTCAGTGAGGGTTTGTGGGATATATCAGAGTGTGTTACGCTGAGGGGTGTGGGATATATCAGAGAGTGTTACAGTGAGGGGTGTGGGGTATAATAGAGAGTGTTACATTGAGGGTTGTGGGGTATATCTGAGTGTTACAGTGAGCGGTGTGGGATATATCAGAGAGTGTTACAGTGAGGGGTGTGAGGTATATCGGAGAGTGTTACAGTGAGGGGTGTGGGGTATATCAGAGAGTGTTACAGTGAGGGGTGTGGGATATATCAGAGACTGTTACAGTGAGGGTGTGGAGAATATCAGAGAGTGTTACAATGAGTGGTGTGGGTATATCAGCGAATTTTACAGTGAGGGGTGTGGGATATATCAGAGAGTGTTACAGGGAGCAGTGTGGGGTATATCAGACAGTGTTACAGTGTGGGGTGTGGGGTATATCAGAGAGTGTTACTTTCGGGGGTGTGGGGTATATCAGAGAGTGTTACAGTGCGGGGTGTTGGTTATATCAGAGATTGTTACAGTGAGGGGTGTGGGTTGTATCAGAGAGTGTTACAGTGACGTGTGTGGGGAATATCAGAGAGTGTTACAGTGAGGCGTGTGGGTTATATCAGACAGTGTTTCACCGAGGGGTGTGGGATATATCAGAGAGTGTTACAGTGAGTGCTGTTGGGTATATCAGAGAGTGTTACAGCGGGGTGTGTGGGGTATATCAGATAGTGTTACAGTGAGTGGTGTGGGATATATCAGAGAGTGTTACAGTGAGGGGTGTGTGTTATATCAGAGAGTGTCGCAGTGAGGGGTGGGGTATATCAGAGAGTGTTACAGTGAGGGGTGTGGGGTATATCAGAGAGTGTTACAGTGAGGGGTGTGGGTATATCAGAGAGTGTTACAGTGAGGGACGTGGGGTATATCAGAGAATGTTACAGTGAGGGGTGTGGGGTCTATCACAGAGTATTACCGAGAGGGGTGTGGGTTCTATCAGAGAGTGTTACAGTGAGGGGTGTGGGATATATCAGAGAGTATTACAGTGAGGTCTGTGGGGTATAACAGAGAATGTTACAGCGAGGGGTGTGGGGTATATCAGACAGTGTTACAGTGAGGGGTGTGGGGTATTACAGAGAATGTTACAGTGAAGGGTGTGGGGTATATCAGAGAGTGTTTCAGTGAGGGGTGTGGGATATATCAGAGAGTGTTACATTGAGTGGTGTGGGGTATAATAGAGAGTGTTACAGTGAGGGGTGTGGGGTATATCAGAGTGTTACAGTCAGTGGTGTGGGATATATCAGAGAGTGTTACAGTGAGGGGTGTGGGGTATATTAGAGTGTTACAGTGAGCGGTGTGGGTATAATAGAGTGTGCTACAGTGAGGGGTACGTGGTATATCAGGGAGTGTTACAGTGAGTGGTGTGGGGTATATCAGAGAGTGTTACAGTGAGGGGTGTGGGATATATCAGAAAGTGTTACAGTGAGGGGTGTGGTGTATATCAGAGAGTGTTCCAGTGAGAGGTGTGGGGTATATCAGAGAGTGTTACAGTGAGAGTTGTGGGGTATATCAGAGAGTGTTACAGTGAGGGGTGTGGGATATATCAGAGAATGTTACAGTGTGGGGTGTGGGATAAATCAAAGAGTGTTACAGTGAGGGGTGTGTGTTATATCAGAGAGTGTTACAGTGAGGGGTGTGGGGTATATCAGACAGTGTTACAGTGAGGGGTGTGGGGTATAATAGAGAATGTTACAGTGATGGGCATGGGGTATACCAGAGAGTGTGACAGTGAGAGGTGTGGGGTATATTAGAGAGTGTTACAGTGAGAGATGTGGGGTATATCAGAGTTTGTTACAGTGAGGGGTGTGGGATATAAAAGAGAGTGTTACAGTGAGGGGTGTGGGGCATAATAGAGAGTGTTACAGTGAGGGGCATGAGGTATATCAGGGAGTGTTACAGTGAGGGTTGTGGGATATATCAGAGAGTGTTACAGTGAGGGGTGTGGGGTATATCTGAGAGTGTTACAGTTAGGGGTTTGGGATATATCAGAGAGTGTTACAGTGAGGGATGTGGAGTATATCAGAGAGTGTTACAGTAAGGTGTGTGGTGTATATCAAAGAGTGTTACAGTGAGGTGTGTGGGGTATATCAGAGAGTGTTACAGTGAGGGGTGTGGGGTATATCAGAGAGTGTTACTATGAGGGGTGTGGGATATATCAGAGAATGTTACAGTGAGGGTGTGGGGTATAATCGAGAGTATTGTAGTAAGGGGTGTGGGGTATATCAGAGGGTGTTACAGTGAGGGGTGTGGGGTATATCAGAGAGTGTTACAGTGAGGGCTGTGGGAGATATCAGAGAGTGTTACAGTGAGGGGTGTTGCGTATATCTGAGTGTTACAGTGAGTGTTGTGGGGTATATCAGAGTGTGTTACAGTGAGGGGTGTGGGGTATATCAGAGAGTGTTACAGTGAGGGTTGTGGGGTATATCAGAGAGTGTTACAGTGAGGTGTGTGGGATATATCAGAGAGTGTAACAGTGAGGCGTGTGGGGTATATCAGAGAGTGTTTCAGCGAGGGTTGTGGAGCATATCAGAGAGTGTAACAGTGAGGCGTGTGGGGTATATCAGAGAGTTTTAAGGTGAGCGGTGTGGGGTATATCAGAGAGCGTTACAGAGAGTGGTTTGGGTATATCAGAGAGTTTTACAGTGAGGTGTGGGTGTATATCAGAGAGTGCTACAGTGAGAGGTGTGGGGTGTATCAGAGAATGTTACCGTGAGCCGTGTGGGGTATATCAGAGAGTGTTACAGTGAGCGGTGTGGGGTATATCAGAGATTGTTACAGTGAGTGGTGTGGAGTATTGCAGAGAATGTTACAGTGAGGGGTGTGGGGTATATCAGAGAGTGTTACAGTGAGGGGTGTGGGGTATATTTGAGAGTGTTACAGTGAGAGTTACGGGGATTATCAGAGAATGTTACAGTTAGGGGTGTGGGGTCTATCAGACAGTTTTACAGTGAGGGGTGTGGGGTATAACAGAGAATGTTACAGTGAGGGGTGTGTGGTATATCAGACAGTATTACAGTGAGGTCTGTGGGGTATAACAGAGAATGTTACAGCGCGGGGTGTGGGGTATATCAGACAGTGTTACAGTGAGTGGTGTGGGGTATTACAGAGAATGTTACAGTGAAGGGTGTGGGGTATATCAGAGAGTGTTTCAGTGAGGGGTGTGGGATATATCAGAGAGTGTTACATTGAGTGGTGTGGGGTATAATAGAGAGTGTTACAGTGAGGGGTGTGGGGTATATCAGAGTGTTACAGTCAGTGGTGTGGGATATATCAGAGAGTGTTACACTGAGGGGTGTGGGGTATATTAGAGTGTTACAGTGAGCGGTGTGGGTATAATAGAGTGTGTTACAGTGAGGGGTGTGGGATATATCAGGGAGTGTTACAGTGAGGGGTGTGGGGTATAACAGAGAATGTTGCAGTGAGGTGTGTGGCGTATATCAGAGAGTGTTACAGTGAGAGGTGTGGGGTATATTAGAGAGTGTTACAGTGAGAGGTGTGGGGTATATCAGAGAGTGTTACAGTGAGGGGTGTGGGATATATCAGAGTGTGTTACAGTGAGGGGTGTGGGGTATATCTGAGTGTTACAGTGAGGGTTGTGGGGTATATCAGAGTGTGTTACAGTGAGGGGTGTGGGGTATATCAGAGAGTGTTACAGTGAGGTGTGTGGGGTTTATCAGAGAGTGTTTCAGTGAGGGTTTGTGGGATATATCAGAGTGTGTTACGCTGAGGGGTGTGGGATATATCAGAGAGTGTTACAGTGAGGGGTGTGGGGTATAATAGAGAGTGTTACATTGAGGGTTGTGGGGTATATCTGAGTGTTACAGTGAGCGGTGTGGGATATATCAGAGAGTGTTACCGTGAGGGGTGTGAGGTATATCAGAGAGTGTTACAGTGAGGCATGTGGGGTATATCAGAGAGTGTTAAAGTGAGGGGTTTGGGATATATCAGAGAGTGTTACAGTGAGGCATGTGGGGTATATCAGAGAGGTTTACAGTGAGGGGTGTGGGATATATCAGAGAGTGTTAAACTGAGGGGTGTGGGATATATCAGAGAGTGTTACAGTGAGGGGTGTGGGCTATATCAGATAGTGTTAAAGTCAGGGGTGTGGGGTATATCGGAGAGTGTTACAGTGAGAGGTGTGCGGTATATTAGAGAGTGTTACAGTGAGAGGTGTGGGGTATATCAGAGAGTGTTACAGTGAGGGGTGTCGGGGATATCAGAGAGTGTTTCAGTGAGGTGTGTGGGGTATATCAGAGAGTGTTACAGTGAGGTGTGTGGGGTTTATCACAGACTGTTTCAGTGAGGGGTGTGGGATATATCAGAGAGTGTTACAGTGAGTGGTGTGGGGTATAATAGAGAGTGTTACAGTGAGGGGTGTGGGGTATATCAGAGTGTGTTACAGTGAGTGGTGTGGGATATATCAGAGAGTGTTACACTGAGGGGTGTGGGGTATAATCGAGAGTATTATAGTGAGGGGTGTGGGGTATATCAGAGAGTGTTACAGTGAGGGGTGTGGGGTATATCAGAGAGTGTTACAGTGAGGGGTGTGGGGTATATTAGAGAGTGTTACAGTGAGAGTTACGGGGTATATCAGAGAATGTTACAGTTAGGGGTGTGGGGTCTATCAGACAGTTTTACAGTGAGGGGTGTGGGGTATAACAGAGAATGTTACAGTGAGGGGTGTGTGGTATATCAGACAGTATAACAGTGAGGTCTGTGGGGTATAACAGAGAATGTTACAGCGAGGGGTGTGGGGTATATCAGACAGTGTTACAGTGAGGGGTGTGGGGTATTACAGAGAATGTTACAGTGAAGGGTGTGGGGTATATCAGAGAGTGTTTCAGTGAGGGGTGTGGGATATATCAGAGAGTGTTACATTGAGTGGTGTGGGGTATAATAGAGAGTGTTACAGTGAGGGGTGTGGGGTATATCAGAGTGTTACAGTCAGTGGTGTGGGATATATCAGAGAGTGTTACAGTGAGGGGTGTGGGGTATATTAGAGTGTTACAGTGAGCGGTGTGGGTATAATAGAGTGTGCTACAGTGAGGGGTACGTGGTATATCAGGGAGTGTTACAGTGAGTGGTGTGGGGTATATCAGAGAGTGTTACAGTGAGGGGTGTGGGATATATCAGAAAGTGTTACAGTGAGGGGTGTGGTGTATATCAGAGAGTGTTCCAGTGAGAGGTGTGGGGTATATCAGAGAGTGTTACAGTGAGAGTTGTGGGGTATATCAGAGAGTGTTACAGTGAGGGGTGTGGGATATATCAGAGAATGTTACAGTGTGGGGTGTGGGATAAATCAAAGAGTGTTACAGTGAGGGGTGTGTGTTATATCAGAGAGTGTTACAGTGAGGGGTGTGGGGTATATCAGACAGTGTTACAGTGAGGGGTGTGGGGTATAATAGAGAATGTTACAGTGATGGGCATGGGGTATACCAGAGAGTGTGACAGTGAGAGGTGTGGGGTATATTAGAGAGTGTTACAGTGAGAGATGTGGGGTATATCAGAGTTTGTTACAGTGAGGGGTGTGGGATATAAAAGAGAGTGTTACAGTGAGGGGTGTGGGGCATAATAGAGAGTGTTACAGTGAGGGGCATGTGGTATATCAGGGAGTGTTACAGTGAGGGTTGTGGGATATATCAGAGAGTGTTACAGTGAGGGGTGTGGGGTATATCTGAGAGTGTTACAGTTAGGGGTTTGGGATATATCAGAGTGTGTTACAGTGAGGGATGTGGAGTATATCAGAGAGTGTTACAGTAAGGTGTGTGGTGTATATCAAAGAGTGTTACAGTGAGGTGTGTGGGGTATATCAGAGAGTGTTACAGTGAGGGGTGTGGGGTATATCAGAGAGTGTTACTATGAGGGGTGTGGGATATATCAGAGAATGTTACAGTGAGGGGTGTGGGGTATAATCGAGAGTATTGTAGTAAGGGGTGTGGGGTATATCAGAGGGTGTTACAGTGAGGGGTGTGGGGTATATCAGAGAGTGTTACAGTGAGGGCTGTGGGAGATATCAGAGAGTGTTACAGTGAGGGGTGTTGCGTATATCTGAGTGTTACAGTGAGTGTTGTGGGGTATATCAGAGTGTGTTACAGTGAGGGGTGTGGGGTATATCAGAGAGTGTTACAGTGAGGGTTGTGGGGTATATCAGAGAGTGTTACAGTGAGGTGTGTGGGATATATCAGAGAGTGTTACAGTGAGGTGTGTGGGATATATCAGACAGTGTTACAGTGAGGTGTGTGGGGTATAATAGAGAGTGTTACAGTGAGGGGTGTGGGATATAATCGAGAGTGTTACAGTGAGCGGTGTGGGGTATATCAGAGAGTGTTACAGTGAGGGGTTTGGGGTATATCAGAGAGTTTTACAGTGAGTGTGTGTGTTATATCAGAGAGTGTTACAGTGAGTGGTGTGGGGTGTATCAGAGTGTGTTACAGTGAGGGGTGTGGGGTATATCAGAGTGTGTTACAGTGAGGTGTGTGAGGTTTATTAGAGAGTGTTACAGTGAGGGGTGTGGAGTATTGCAGAGAATGTTACAGTGAGGGGTGTGGGGTATATCAGAGAGTGTTACAGTGAGGGGTGTGGGGTATATTTGAGAGTGTTACAGTGAGAGTTACGGGGATTATCAGAGAATGTTACAGTTAGGGGTGTGGGGTCTATCAGACAGTTTTACAGTGAGGGGTGTGGGGTATAACAGAGAATGTTACAGTGAGGGGTGTGTGGTATATCAGACAGTATTACAGTGAGGTCTGTGGGGTATAACAGAGAATGTTACAGCGCGGGGTGTGGGGTATATCAGACAGTGTTACAGTGAGTGGTGTGGGGTATTACAGAGAATGTTACAGTGAAGGGTGTGGGGTATATCAGAGAGTGTTTCAGTGAGGGGTGTGGGATATATCAGAGAGTGTTACATTGAGTGGTGTGGGGTATAATAGAGAGTGTTACAGTGAGGGGTGTGGGGTATATCAGAGTGTTACAGTCAGTGGTGTGGGATATATCAGAGAGTGTTACACTGAGGGGTGTGGGGTATATTAGAGTGTTACAGTGAGCGGTGTGGGTATAATAGAGTGTGTTACAGTGAGGGGTGTGGGATATATCAGGGAGTGTTACAGTGAGGGGTGTGGGGTATAACAGAGAATGTTGCAGTGAGGTGTGTGGCGTATATCAGATAGTGTTACAGTGAGAGGTGTGGGGTATATTAGAGAGTGTTACAGTGAGAGGTGTGGGGTATATCAGAGAGTGTTACAGTGAGGGGTGTGGGATATATCAGAGTGTGTTACAGTGAGGGGTGTGGGGTATATCTGAGTGTTACAGTGAGGGTTGTGGGGTATATCAGAGTGTGTTACAGTGAGGGGTGTGGGGTATATCAGAGAGTGTTACAGTGAGGTGTGTGGGGTTTATCAGAGAGTGTTTCAGTGAGGGTTTGTGGGATATATCAGAGTGTGTTACGCTGAGGGGTGTGGGATATATCAGAGAGTGTTACAGTGAGGGGTGTGGGGTATAATAGAGAGTGTTACATTGAGGGTTGTGGGGTATATCTGAGTGTTACAGTGAGCGGTGTGGGATATATCAGAGAGTGTTACCGTGAGGGGTGTGAGGTATATCGGAGAGTGTTACAGTGAGGGGTTTGGGATATATCAGAGATTGTTACAGTGAGGGGTTTGGGATATATCAGAGAGTGTTACAGTGAGTGGTGTGGTGTATATCAGAGAGTGTTACAGTGAGGTGTGTGGGGTATATCAGAGAGTGTTACAATAAGGGGTGTGGGATATATCAGAGAGTGTTACAGTGAGGGGTGTGGGGTATAATCGAGAGTATTATAGTGAGGGGTGTGGGGTATATCAGAGAGTGTTACATTGAGAGGTGTGCGGTATATTAGAGAGTGTTACAGTGAGAGGTGTGGGGTATATCAGAGAGTGTTACAGTGAGGGGTGTCGGGGATATCAGAGAGTGTTTCAGTGAGGTGTGTGGGGTATATCAGAGAGTGTTACAGTGAGGTGTGTGGGGTTTATCACAGACTGTTTCAGTGAGGGGTGTGGGATATATCAGAGAGTGTTACAGTGAGTGGTGTGGGGTATAATAGAGAGTGTTACAGTGAGGGGTGTGGGGTATATCAGAGTGTGTTACAGTGAGTGGTGTGGGATATATCAGAGAGTGTTACACTGAGGGGTGTGGGGTATAATCGAGAGTATTATAGTGAGGGGTGTGGGGTATATCAGAGAGTGTTACAGTGAGGGGTGTGGGGTATATCAGAGAGTGTTACAGTGAGGGGTGTGGGGTATATTAGAGAGTGTTACAGTGAGAGTTACGGGGTATATCAGAGAATGTTACAGTTAGGGGTGTGGGGTCTATCAGACAGTTTTACAGTGAGGGGTGTGGGGTATAACAGAGAATGTTACAGTGAGGGGTGTGTGGTATATCAGACAGTATAACAGTGAGGTCTGTGGGGTATAACAGAGAATGTTACAGCGAGGGGTGTGGGGTATATCAGACAGTGTTACAGTGAGGGGTGTGGGGTATTACAGAGAATGTTACAGTGAAGGGTGTGGGGTATATCAGAGAGTGTTTCAGTGAGGGGTGTGGGATATATCAGAGAGTGTTACATTGAGTGGTGTGGGGTATAATAGAGAGTGTTACAGTGAGGGGTGTGGGGTATATCAGAGTGTTACAGTCAGTGGTGTGGGATATATCAGAGAGTGTTACAGTGAGGGGTGTGGGGTATATTAGAGTGTTACAGTGAGCGGTGTGGGTATAATAGAGTGTGCTACAGTGAGGGGTACGTGGTATATCAGGGAGTGTTACAGTGAGTGGTGTGGGGTATATCAGAGAGTGTTACAGTGAGGGGTGTGGGATATATCAGAAAGTGTTACAGTGAGGGGTGTGGTGTATATCAGAGAGTGTTCCAGTGAGAGGTGTGGGGTATATCAGAGAGTGTTACAGTGAGAGTTGTGGGGTATATCAGAGAGTGTTACAGTGAGGGGTGTGGGATATATCAGAGAATGTTACAGTGTGGGGTGTGGGATAAATCAAAGAGTGTTACAGTGAGGGGTGTGTGTTATATCAGAGAGTGTTACAGTGAGGGGTGTGGGGTATATCAGACAGTGTTACAGTGAGGGGTGTGGGGTATAATAGAGAATGTTACAGTGATGGGCATGGGGTATACCAGAGAGTGTGACAGTGAGAGGTGTGGGGTATATTAGAGAGTGTTACAGTGAGAGATGTGGGGTATATCAGAGTTTGTTACAGTGAGGGGTGTGGGATATAAAAGAGAGTGTTACAGTGAGGGGTGTGGGGCATAATAGAGAGTGTTACAGTGAGGGGCATGTGGTATATCAGGGAGTGTTACAGTGAGGGTTGTGGGATATATCAGAGAGTGTTACAGTGAGGGGTGTGGGGTATATCTGAGAGTGTTACAGTTAGGGGTTTGGGATATATCAGAGTGTGTTACAGTGAGGGATGTGGAGTATATCAGAGAGTGTTACAGTAAGGTGTGTGGTGTATATCAAAGAGTGTTACAGTGAGGTGTGTGGGGTATATCAGAGAGTGTTACAGTGAGGGGTGTGGGGTATATCAGAGAGTGTTACTATGAGGGGTGTGGGATATATCAGAGAATGTTACAGTGAGGGGTGTGGGGTATAATCGAGAGTATTGTAGTAAGGGGTGTGGGGTATATCAGAGGGTGTTACAGTGAGGGGTGTGGGGTATATCAGAGAGTGTTACAGTGAGGGCTGTGGGAGATATCAGAGAGTGTTACAGTGAGGGGTGTTGCGTATATCTGAGTGTTACAGTGAGTGTTGTGGGGTATATCAGAGTGTGTTACAGTGAGGGGTGTGGGGTATATCAGAGAGTGTTACAGTGAGGGTTGTGGGGTATATCAGAGAGTGTTACAGTGAGGTGTGTGGGATATATCAGAGAGTGTTACAGTGAGGTGTGTGGGATATATCAGACAGTGTTACAGTGAGGTGTGTGGGGTATAATAGAGAGTGTTACAGTGAGGGGTGTGGGATATAATCGAGAGTGTTACAGTGAGCGGTGTGGGGTATATCAGAGAGTGTTACAGTGAGGGGTTTGGGGTATATCAGAGAGTTTTACAGTGAGTGTGTGTGTTATATCAGAGAGTGTTACAGTGAGTGGTGTGGGGTGTATCAGAGTGTGTTACAGTGAGGGGTGTGGGGTATATCAGAGTGTGTTACAGTGAGGTGTGTGAGGTTTATTAGAGAGTGTTACAGTGAGGGGTGTGGAGTATTGCAGAGAATGTTACAGTGAGGGGTGTGGGGTATATCAGAGAGTGTTACAGTGAGGGGTGTGGGGTATATTTGAGAGTGTTACAGTGAGAGTTACGGGGATTATCAGAGAATGTTACAGTTAGGGGTGTGGGGTCTATCAGACAGTTTTACAGTGAGGGGTGTGGGGTATAACAGAGAATGTTACAGTGAGGGGTGTGTGGTATATCAGACAGTATTACAGTGAGGTCTGTGGGGTATAACAGAGAATGTTACAGCGCGGGGTGTGGGGTATATCAGACAGTGTTACAGTGAGTGGTGTGGGGTATTACAGAGAATGTTACAGTGAAGGGTGTGGGGTATATCAGAGAGTGTTTCAGTGAGGGGTGTGGGATATATCAGAGAGTGTTACATTGAGTGGTGTGGGGTATAATAGAGAGTGTTACAGTGAGGGGTGTGGGGTATATCAGAGTGTTACAGTCAGTGGTGTGGGATATATCAGAGAGTGTTACACTGAGGGGTGTGGGGTATATTAGAGTGTTACAGTGAGCGGTGTGGGTATAATAGAGTGTGTTACAGTGAGGGGTGTGGGATATATCAGGGAGTGTTACAGTGAGGGGTGTGGGGTATAACAGAGAATGTTGCAGTGAGGTGTGTGGCGTATATCAGAGAGTGTTACAGTGAGAGGTGTGGGGTATATTAGAGAGTGTTACAGTGAGAGGTGTGGGGTATATCAGAGAGTGTTACAGTGAGGGGTGTGGGATATATCAGAGTGTGTTACAGTGAGGGGTGTGGGGTATATCTGAGTGTTACAGTGAGGGTTGTGGGGTATATCAGAGTGTGTTACAGTGAGGGGTGTGGGGTATATCAGAGAGTGTTACAGTGAGGTGTGTGGGGTTTATCAGAGAGTGTTTCAGTGAGGGTTTGTGGGATATATCAGAGTGTGTTACGCTGAGGGGTGTGGGATATATCAGAGAGTGTTACAGTGAGGGGTGTGGGGTATAATAGAGAGTGTTACATTGAGGGTTGTGGGGTATATCTGAGTGTTACAGTGAGCGGTGTGGGATATATCAGAGAGTGTTACCGTGAGGGGTGTGAGGTATATCGGAGAGTGTTACAGTGAGGGGTTTGGGATATATCAGAGAGTGTTACAGTGAGGGGTTTGGGATATATCAGAGAGTGTTACAGTGAGGCATGTGGGGTATATCAGAGAGGTTTACAGTGATGGGTGTGGGATATATCAGAGAGTGTTAAACTGAGGGGTGTGGGATATATCAGAGAGTGTTACAGTGACGGGTGTGGGGTATATCAGACAGTGTTAAAGTCAGGGGTGTGGGGTATATCAGAGAGTGTTACATTGAGTGGTGTGCGGTATATTAGAGAGTGTTACAGTGAGTGGTGTGGGGTATATCAGAGAGTGTTACAGTGAGGGGTGTCGGGGATATCAGAGAGTGTTTCAGTGAGGTGTGTGGGGTATATCAGAGAGTGTTACAGTGAGGTGTGTGGGGTTTATCACAGACTGTTTCAGTGAGGGGTGTGGGATATATCAGAGAGTGTTACAGTGAGTGGTGTGGGGTATAATAGAGAGTGTTACAGTGAGGGGTGTGGGGTATATCAGAGTGTGTTACAGTGAGTGGTGTGGGATATATCAGAGAGTGTTACACTGAGGGGTGTGGGGTATAATCGAGAGTATTATAGTGAGGGGTGTGGGGTATATCAGAGAGTGTTACAGTGAGGGGTGTGGGGTATATCAGAGAGTGTTACAGTGAGGGGTGTGGGGTATATTAGAGAGTGTTACAGTGAGAGTTACGGGGTATATCAGAGAATGTTACAGTTAGGGGTGTGGGGTCTATCAGACAGTTTTACAGTGAGGGGTGTGGGGTATAACAGAGAATGTTACAGTGAGGGGTGTGTGGTATATCAGACAGTATAACAGTGAGGTCTGTGGGGTATAACAGAGAATGTTACAGCGAGGGGTGTGGGGTATATCAGACAGTGTTACAGTGAGGGGTGTGGGGTATTACAGAGAATGTTACAGTGAAGGGTGTGGGGTATATCAGAGAGTGTTTCAGTGAGGGGTGTGGGATATATCAGAGAGTGTTACATTGAGTGGTGTGGGGTATAATAGAGAGTGTTACAGTGAGGGGTGTGGGGTATATCAGAGTGTTACAGTCAGTGGTGTGGGATATATCAGAGAGTGTTACACTGAGGGGTGTGGGGTATATTAGAGTGTTACAGTGAGCGGTGTGGGTATAATAGAGTGTGCTACAGTGAGGGGTACGTGGTATATCAGGGAGTGTTACAGTGAGTGGTGTGGGGTATATCAGAGAGTGTTACAGTGAGGGGTGTGGGATATATCAGAAAGTGTTACAGTGAGGGGTGTGGTGTATATCAGAGAGTGTTCCAGTGAGAGGTGTGGGGTATATCAGAGAGTGTTACAGTGAGGGGTGTGGGATATATCAGAGAATGTTACAGTGTGGGGTGTGGGATAAATCAAAGAGTGTTACAGTGAGGGGTGTGTGTTATATCAGAGAGTGTTACAGTGAGGGGTGTGGGGTATATCAGACAGTGTTACAGTGAGGGGTGTGGGGTATAATAGAGAATGTTACAGTGATGGGCATGGGGTATACCAGAGAGTGTGACAGTGAGAGGTGTGGGGTATATTAGAGAGTGTTACAGTGAGAGATGTGGGGTATATCAGAGTTTGTTACAGTGAGGGGTGTGGGATATAAAAGAGAGTGTTACAGTGAGGGGTGTGGGGCATAATAGAGAGTGTTACAGTGAGGGGCATGTGGTATATCAGGGAGTGTTACAGTGAGGGTTGTGGGATATATCAGAGAGTGTTACAGTGAGGGGTGTGGGGTATATCTGAGAGTGTTACAGTTAGGGGTTTGGGATATATCAGAGAGTGTTACAGTGAGGGATGTGGAGTATATCAGAGAGTGTTACAGTAAGGTGTGTGGTGTATATCAAAGAGTGTTACAGTGAGGTGTGTGGGGTATATCAGAGAGTGTTACAGTGAGGGGTGTGGGGTATATCAGAGAGTGTTACTATGAGGGGTGTGGGATATATCAGAGAATGTTACAGTGAGGGGTGTGGGGTATAATCGAGAGTATTGTAGTAAGGGGTGTGGGGTATATCAGAGGGTGTTACAGTGAGGGGTGTGGGGTATATCAGAGAGTGTTACAGTGAGGGGTGTGGGAGATATCAGAGAGTGTTACAGTGAGGGGTGTTGCGTATATCTGAGTGTTACAGTGAGTGTTGTGGGGTATATCAGAGTGTGTTACAGTGAGGGGTGTGGGGTATATCAGAGAGTGTTACAGTGAGGGTTGTGGGGTATATCAGAGAGTGTTACAGTGAGGTGTGTGGGATATATCAGAGAGTGTTACAGTGAGGTGTGTGGGATATATCAGACAGTGTTACAGTGAGGTGTGTGGGGTATAATAGAGAGTGTTACAGTGAGGGGTGTGGGATATAATCGAGAGTGTTACAGTGAGGGGTGTGGGGTATATCAGAGAGTGTTACAGTGAGGGGTTTGGGGTATATCAGAGAGTTTTACAGTGAGTGTGTGTGTTATATCAGAGAGTGTTACAGTGAGTGGTGTGGGGTGTATCAGAGTGTGTTACAGTGAGGGGTGTGGGGTATATCAGAGTGTGTTACAGTGAGGTGTGTGAGGTTTATTAGAGAGTGTTACAGTGAGGGGTGTGGAGTATTGCAGAGAATGTTACAGTGAGGGGTGTGGGGTATATCAGAGAGTGTTACAGTGAGGGGTGTGGGGTATATTTGAGAGTGTTACAGTGAGAGTTACGGGGATTATCAGAGAATGTTACAGTTAGGGGTGTGGGGTCTATCAGACAGTTTTACAGTGAGGGGTGTGGGGTATAACAGAGAATGTTACAGTGAGGGGTGTGTGGTATATCAGACAGTATTACAGTGAGGTCTGTGGGGTATAACAGAGAATGTTACAGCGAGGGGTGTGGGGTATATCAGACAGTGTTACAGTGAGTGGTGTGGGGTATTACAGAGAATGTTACAGTGAAGGGTGTGGGGTATATCAGAGAGTGTTTCAGTGAGGGGTGTGGGATATATCAGAGAGTGTTACATTGAGTGGTGTGGGGTATAATAGAGAGTGTTACAGTGAGGGGTGTGGGGTATATCAGAGTGTTACAGTCAGTGGTGTGGGATATATCAGAGAGTGTTACACTGAGGGGTGTGGGGTATATTAGACTGTTACAGTGAGCGGTGTGGGTATAATAGAGTGTGTTACAGTGAGGGGTGTGGGATATATCAGGGAGTGTTACAGTGAGGGGTGTGGGGTATAACAGAGAATGTTGCAGTGAGGTGTGTGGCGTATATCAGAGAGTGTTACAGTGAGAGGTGTGGGGTATATTAGAGAGTGTTACAGTGAGAGGTGTGGGGTATATCAGAGAGTGTTACAGTGAGGGGTGTGGGATATATCAGAGTGTGTTACAGTGAGGGGTGTGGGGTATATCTGAGTGTTACAGTGAGGGTTGTGGGGTATATCAGAGTGTGTTACAGTGAGGGGTGTGGGGTATATCAGAGAGTGTTACAGTGAGGTGTGTGGGGTTTATCAGAGAGTGTTTCAGTGAGGGTTTGTGGGATATATCAGAGTGTGTTACGCTGAGGGGTGTGGGATATATCAGAGAGTGTTACAGTGAGGGGTGTGGGGTATAATAGAGAGTGTTACATTGAGGGTTGTGGGGTATATCTGAGTGTTACAGTGAGCGGTGTGGGATATATCAGAGAGTGTTACCGTGAGGGGTGTGAGGTATATCGGAGAGTGTTACAGTGAGGGGTTTGGGATATATCAGAGAGTGTTACAGTGAGGGGTTTGGGATATATCAGAGAGTGTTACACTGAGGGGTGTGGGGTATAATCGAGAGTATTATAGTGAGGGGTGTGGGGTATATCAGAGAGTGTTACAGTGAGGGGTGTGGGGTATATCAGAGAGTGTTACAGTGAGGGGTGTGGGGTATATTAGAGAGTGTTACAGTGAGAGTTACGGGGTATATCAGAGAATGTTACAGTTAGGGGTGTGGGGTCTATCAGACAGTTTTACAGTGAGGGGTGTGGGGTATAACAGAGAATGTTACAGTGAGGGGTGTGTGGTATATCAGACAGTATAACAGTGAGGTCTGTGGGGTATAACAGAGAATGTTACAGCGAGGGGTGTGGGGTATATCAGACAGTGTTACAGTGAGGGGTGTGGGGTATTACAGAGAATGTTACAGTGAAGGGTGTGGGGTATATCAGAGAGTGTTTCAGTGAGGGGTGTGGGATATATCAGAGAGTGTTACATTGAGTGGTGTGGGGTATAATAGAGAGTGTTACAGTGAGGGGTGTGGGGTATATCAGAGTGTTACAGTCAGTGGTGTGGGATATATCAGAGAGTGTTACACTGAGGGGTGTGGGGTATATTAGAGTGTTACAGTGAGCGGTGTGGGTATAATAGAGTGTGCTACAGTGAGGGGTACGTGGTATATCAGGGAGTGTTACAGTGAGGGGTGTGGGATATATCAGGGAGTGTTACAGTGAGGGGTGTGGGGTATATCTGAGAGTGTTACAGTGAGGGGTTTGGGATATATCAGAGAGTGTTACAGTGAGGGGTGTGGAGTATTTCAGAGAGTGTTACAGTGAGGTGTGTGGTGTATATCAAAGAGTGTTACAGTGAGGGGGGGTGGTGTATAATCTAGAGAATTATAGTGAGGGGTGTGTGGTATATCAGAGAGTTTTACAGTGAGCGGTTTGGGGTATATCAGAGGGTGTTACATTGAGGGGTATGGAGTATATAAGAGTGTGTTACAGTGAGGGGTGTGCGTAATTTGAGAGAGTGTTACAGTAAGTGGTGTGGGGTATATCTGAGTGTGTTACAGTGAGGCGTGTGGGGTATTACAGAGAATGTTACAGTGAAGGGTGTGGGGTATATCGGAGAGTGTTACAGTGAGGGGTGTGGGGTATTTCAGAGAGTGTTACAGTGAGTGGTGTGGGGTATATCAGAGAGTGTTACAGTGAGGGGTGTGGGGTATATCAGAGATTGTTACAGTGAGGTATGTAGTGTATATCAGACAGTGTTACAGTGAGGGGTGTGGGGCATAACAGAGAATGTTACAGTGAGGGGTGTGGGGTATATCAGAGAGTGTTACAGTGAGAGGTGTGGGGTATATTAGAGAGTGTTACAGTGAGAGGTGTGGGGTATATCAGAGAGTGTTACAGTGAGGGGTGTGGGATATATCAGAGTGTGTTACAGTGAGGGGTGTGGGGTATATCTGAGTGTTACAGTGAGGGTTGTGGGGTATATCAGAGTGTGTTACAGTGAGGGGTGTGGGGTATATCAGAGAGTGTTACAGTGAGGGGTGTGGGGTATATCAGAGAGTGTTACAGTGAGGTGCATGGGGTATATCAGAGAGTGTTACAGTGAGGGTTTGTGGGATATATCAGAGTGTGTTACACTGAGGGGTGTGGGATATATCAGAGAGTGTTACAGTGAGGGGTGTGGGGTATAATAGAGAGTGTTACATTGAGGGTAGTGGGGTATATCTGAGTGTTACAGTGAGCGGTGTGGGATATATCAGAGAGTGTTACAGTGAGGGGTGTGGAGTATATCAGAGAGTGTTACAGTGAGGTGTGTGGGGTATATCAGAGAGTGTTACAATAAGGGGTGTGGGATATATCAGAGAGTGTTACAGTGAGGGGTGTGGGGTATAATCGAGAGTATTATAGTGAGGGGTGTGGGGTATATCAGAGAGTGTTACAGTGAGGGGTGTGGGGTATATCAGAGAGTGTTACTATGAGGGGTGTGGGATATATCAGAGAATGTTACAGTGAGGGGTGTGGGGTATAATCGAGAGTATTGTAGTAAGGGGTGTGGGGTATATCAGAGGGTGTTACAGTGAGGGGTGTGGGAGATATCAGAGAGTGTTACAGTGAGGGGTGTCGGGGATATCAGAGAGTGTTTCAGTGAGGTGTGTGGGGTATATCAGAGAGTGTTACAGTGAGGTGTGTGGGGTTTATCACAGACTGTTTCAGTGAGGGGTGTGGGATATATCAGAGAGTGTTACAGTGAGTGGTGTGGGGTATAATAGAGAGTGTTACAGTGAGGGGTGTGGGGTATATCAGAGTGTGTTACAGTGAGTGGTGTGGGATATATCAGAGAGTGTTACACTGAGGGGTGTGGGGTATAATCGAGAGTATTATAGTGAGGGGTGTGGGTTATATCAGAGAGTGTTACAGTGAGGGGTGTGGGGTATATCAGAGAGTGTTACAGTGAGGGGTGTGGGGTATATTAGAGAGTGTTACAGTGAGAGTTACGGGGTATATCAGAGAATGTTACAGTTAGGGGTGTGGGGTCTATCAGACAGTTTTACAGTGAGGGGTGTGGGGTATAACAGAGAATGTTACAGTGAGGGGTGTGTGGTATATCAGACAGTATAACAGTGAGGTCTGTGGGGTATAACAGAGAATGTTACAGCGAGGGGTGTGGGGTATATCAGACAGTGTTACAGTGAGGGGTGTGGGGTATTACAGAGAATGTTACAGTGAAGGGTGTGGGGTATATCAGAGAGTGTTTCAGTGAGGGGTGTGGGATATATCAGAGAGTGTTACATTGAGTGGTGTGGGGTATAATAGAGAGTGTTACAGTGAGGGGTGTGGGGTATATCAGAGTGTTACAGTCAGTGGTGTGGGATATATCAGAGAGTGTTACACTGAGGGGTGTGGGGTATATTAGAGTGTTACAGTGAGCGGTGTGGGTATAATAGAGTGTGCTACAGTGAGGGGTACGTGGTATATCAGGGAGTGTTACAGTGAGGGGTGTGGGATATATCAGGGAGTGTTACAGTGAGGGGTGTGGGGTATATCTGAGAGTGTTACAGTGAGGGGTTTGGGATATATCAGAGAGTGTTACAGTGAGGTGTGTGGTGTATATCAAAGAGTGTTACAGTGAGGGGGGGTGGTGTATAATCTAGAGAATTATAGTGAGGGGTGTGTGGTATATCAGAGAGTTTTACAGTGAGCGGTTTGGGGTATATCAGAGGGTGTTACATTGAGGGGTATGGAGTATATAAGAGTGTGTTACAGTGAGGGGTGTGCGTAATTTGAGAGAGTGTTACAGTAAGTGGTGTGGGGTATATCTGAGTGTGTTACAGTGAGGCGTGTGGGGTATTACAGAGAATGTTACAGTGAAGGGTGTGGGGTATATCGGAGAGTGTTACAGTGAGGGGTGTGGGGTATTTCAGAGAGTGTTACAGTGAGAGGTGTGGGGTATATCAGAGAGTGTTACAGTGAGGGGTGTGGGATATATCAGAGAGTGTTACAGTGAGGGGTGTGGGGTATATTAGACAGTGTTACAGTGAGGGGTGTGGGGTATAACAGAGAATGTTGCAGTGAGGTGTGTGGCGTATATCAGAGAGTGTTACAGTGAGAGGTGTGGGGTATATTAGAGAGTGTTACAGTGAGAGGTGTGGGGTATATCAGAGAGTGTTACAGTGAGGGGTGTGGGATATATCAGAGTGTGTTACAGTGAGGGGTGTGGGGTATATCTGAGTGTTACAGTGAGGGTTGTGGGGTATATCAGAGTGTGTTACAGTGAGGGGTGTGGGGTATATCAGAGAGTGTTACAGTGAGGGGTGTGGGGTATATCAGAGAGTGTTACAGTGAGGTGCATGGGGTATATCAGAGAGTGTTACAGTGAGGGTTTGTGGGATATATCAGAGTGTGTTACACTGAGGGGTGTGGGATATATCAGAGAGTGTTACAGTGAGGGGTGTGGGGTATAATAGAGAGTGTTACATTGAGGGTAGTGGGGTATATCTGAGTGTTACAGTGAGCGGTGTGGGATATATCAGAGAGTGTTACAGTGAGGGGTGTGGAGTATATCAGAGAGTGTTACAGTGAGGTGTGTGGGGTATATCAGAGAGTGTTACAATAAGGGGTGTGGGATATATCAGAGAGTGTTACAGTGAGGGGTGTGGGGTATAATCGAGAGTATTATAGTGAGGGGTGTGGGGTATATCAGAGAGTGTTACATTGAGAGGTGTGCGGTATATTAGAGAGTGTTACAGTGAGAGGTGTGGGGTATATCAGAGAGTGTTACAGTGAGGGGTGTCGGGGATATCAGAGAGTGTTTCAGTGAGGTGTGTGGGGTATATCAGAGAGTGTTACAGTGAGGTGTGTGGGGTTTATCACAGACTGTTTCAGTGAGGGGTGTGGGATATATCAGAGAGTGTTACAGTGAGTGGTGTGGGGTATAATAGAGAGTGTTACAGTGAGGGGTGTGGGGTATATCAGAGTGTGTTACAGTGAGTGGTGTGGGATATATCAGAGAGTGTTACACTGAGGGGTGTGGGGTATAATCGAGAGTATTATAGTGAGGGGTGTGGGGTATATCAGAGAGTGTTACAGTGAGGGGTGTGGGGTATATCAGAGAGTGTTACAGTGAGGGGTGTGGGGTATATTAGAGAGTGTTACAGTGAGAGTTACGGGGTATATCAGAGAATGTTACAGTTAGGGGTGTGGGGTCTATCAGACAGTTTTACAGTGAGGGGTGTGGGGTATAACAGAGAATGTTACAGTGAGGGGTGTGTGGTATATCAGACAGTATTACAGTGAGGTCTGTGGGGTATAACAGAATGTTACAGCGAGGGGTGTGGGGTATATCAGACAGTGTTACAGTGATGGGTGTGGCTTATAACAGAGAATGTTACATTGAGGGGCGTGAGGTATATCAGAGAGTGTTACGGTGAGAGGTGTGGGGTATATCAGAGAGTGTTACAGTGAAGGGTGTGGGATATATCAGCGAGTGTTACAGTGAGCGGTGTGGGGTATATCTGAGTGTTACAATGTGGGTCGTGGGGTATATCAGAGTGTGTTACAGTGAGGGGTGTGGGGTATATCAGAGAGTGTTACAGTGAGGGGTGTGGGATACATCAGAGAGTGTTACAGTGAGGGGTGTGGGGTATATCAGAGAGTGTTACAGTGAGGTGTGTGGGGTATATCAGAGAGTGTTACAGTGAGGTGTTTGGGGTTTATCAGCGAGTGTTACAGTGAGGGGTGTGGGATATATCAGAGAGTGTTACAGTGAGGGGTGTGGGATATATCAGAGAGTGTTACAGTGAGGGATGTGGGATATATCAGAGTGTGTTACGGTGAGGGGTGTGGGGTATATTAGTGTGTTACAGTGATGGGTGTGGTGTATATCAGAGAGTATTACAGTGAGAGGTGTGGGGTATATCAGAGATTGTTACAGTGAGGGGTGTGGGGTATATCAGAGAGTGTTACAGTGAGGGGTGTGGGGTATATCAGAGAGTGTTACAGTGAGGCTGTGTGGAGTATATCTGAGTGTTACAGTGAGGGTTGTGGGGTAAATCAGAGAATGTTACAGTGAGGGATGTGGGGTATATCAGAGAGTGTTACACTGAGGGGTGTGGGGTATATCAGGGAGTGTTACAGTGAGGTGTGTGAGCTTTATTAGTGTTACAGTGAGGTGCGTGGGGTATATCAGAGATTGTTACAGTGAGGGGTGTGGGGTATATCAGAGAGTGTTACAGTGAGGGGTGTGGGGTATATCAGAGAGTGTTACAGTGAGGCTGTGTGGAGTATATCTGAGTGTTACAGTGAGGGTTGTGGGGTAAATCAGAGAGTGTTACAGAGTGGCGTGTGGGGTATATCAGGGAGTGGTACATGGATGATGCCGGCACTCATGCGTCCCGATGCTGTGGTTCAGCCAGGGTTGGGTTTTGGGATCCGAGGGGTTAATCGCTTGTGTTGACGAACGGTCACGTGGTGTGCGTGGATTTCCGGTTGCCCTGACGACGAGTTGTTTGTTGCTCGTGCGATTGGCGGGGTGGGGACGTGGTGGCGCTGTGTGGGGGGGAGGGGGGGTGAGGGTTTGTGAGAGGCGGTGCCTGCTGGCGTGGTCACCATGGTGTTGCCAATGGAAGGTGGGGGGGGGATGCCCACTCCCCTGCCACTCGAGCTCCCAGCGCTCTAGCCACTCCCCAGCCTCAGCTCAGTGCATTTAAGCCGCCCTCTTCCCCAGAGGCCACAACACCTCGTTCTGCCTGGGCTCGGACCAGGTTGCCAGATCCCCAGTCTCGTGAGACGCTCGCTATTGGAATCTCCTGCACCGAGACAGGCCACTACCCCCCCCCACCCACCCCCCGCAGCTCCCTGCCGGTGCTTACCCTCCACACCTGCCCACGCCTTCCGCCCCCTTCAGCTTTCTCCCCCTTCCCCCTCCACCTACCCATCGCTTTCCCCCCCCACCCCCCCCATCAGCCTCTCCTCCTCTGCCTTTCTCCCTCCTGTTCGGCTTTCCCAGCTCGGTGTTACCCCTTGGTGCTGGCGCCGGCTCGTTGACCCTGACCGAATCATCTGAGACCTTGAGGGCATTTGATTGAGCGCACGCCCGGGAGGATCTTTCCCCTTGCGGGAGAAACTAGGACTAGGAGGGGAGGGGAGGGGGGTGCGGTGGGCACTGCAGTTTGAAAAAAGGAGAGAATCTCTCCCATTTGACACAGAGGCGGGGAGGATTTCCTCCTCTCAGAGGGCGGTCGGCTTCTCGGGATTCTCTCCCCACCGCCCCCCCCCCCCCCCCCCCCCCCCACCCCTCCAGGTGAGCGGTGGAGGCCGGGTTATTGAATATATCCGAGGCCGAGTTGGACGGAGCTTTGATCGACGATGGGAGTCAAGGGTTATGGGGGAGGGGAGGGGAAGGGAGGGGAGCTGGGGGGGGACAGGCTGGGAAGTGGAGTCGAGGCCACCATCAGATCAGCCATGATCTTATCGAAATCGGGGAGCAGGTTCGAGGGGCTGAATGGCCTCCTCCTGCTCCTTAATCCTTTACATTCCTTTTATGATCCAGAGACCCTAATTGGATTTAAACATACAGATACAGACACACACACACACCCACACACAAACATATAGATACACTCACATGCACTGACCCATATACACACGCACCACACACACACTGACACACAAACACACATACAGATGCACATACATTCACATACACACCCGGACCCACACATTTTCTCACACACGGACTTGCTTTCATGCGCACACACACTCACACACACACACACACAGACTCTCACGCTCTCTCTCACACGCGCACAAACACACAGACTCACACACACACTCGTGTGTGTGTGTGTGTGTGAGTGAATGTGACTGTGTGCGCCTATATTTGTGAGTGAATGTGACTCTGTGTGTGAGTGAATGTGACTGTGTCTATGTGTGTGTGAGTGAATGTGACTCTATGCGTGTGTGAATGTGACTGTGTCTATATGTGTGTGAATGAATGTGACTGTGTCTATGTGTGTGAGTGACAGTGAGTGTGTGTGTGAGTGAATGTGACTGTGTGTGTCCATGTGTGTCTGAGTGAATGTGACTGTGTCCATGTGTGTCTGAATATGACTGTGTGAATGTGACTGTCAGTGTGTCTGTGTGAATATGACTGTGTCTGAGTGAATGTGACTGTGTGTCTGAGTGAATGTGACTCTGTAAATATGACTGTGAATGTGTCTGTCTGTGTGAATGTGATTGTCAGTGTGTGTGAGTGAATGTGACTTTGTGTCTGAGTGTCTATGTGTGTCTGAGTGAATGTGTCTGAGTGACTGAGTGTGAATGTGACTGTGTGAATGTGACTGTCAGTGTGTCTGAGTGAATGTGACTGTGTGAATGTTTCTGAGTAACTGTGTGTGTGACTGAGTGTGTTTGTCTGTGTGAATATGTCTGAGTGACTGTGAGCGTGTCTGTCTGTGTGAATGTACGTTTTGCAGTCAGGCGTTAGCCAAGGCCAGCCGGGCGGGGTCTTGAGGGAGGGGGCGGGGCCGTTGACGTCACGGTGAGATGACGTCGCGGGGAAAGCGGTCCACCTGGGAGGCGGGGGCCACGTGACCCGCCCCGCTGGCCCCGCCCCCCCCAGGAACCCGGAAGTGAGTGGCAGCCCTGGAACTAGACAGACTTTTGAGAAAGTGCAATTTGGAGCAGGGCTTCAGCTGAGTGTTGTTGCTGCTGCTGCCTGGGGGAAGAGGGGGCCTCCAGCTTTCTGTTTTAAGGAAAAAAAAACAAATACAATCTCTCCAAAACCTGAAGGAGGAGGGGAAAAAGATTAACTCTTTAATTTAATTCCCTTTTTATTTGGACACTGGTATTCCTGCAGCTGACTTCCTGGTGCTGAACGATGACAAGTTTGGGCAAGTTGTTTGGATTTAAAGGTGCTGGAATTTTTATGTTTAAAAAAATTATTATTTTGTTTTTGGGGAGGCAGGGGTGTGCGGGTGGGTTTAATCCTGACCTTTTTCCTTTCTAATTCTTCCACACACCTCACCTTCCACTATGACTGGTGAGGGTGAAGGGCGCGGGATGGTGGTGGGAGGGCAAGGAGGGGGAGAGAGCATTGCGATGCCCACCAGAGGGGTACATGTTCTCCCCATCACCCCCCACTTTCCCCCACATTATTATATGGAGGGGGTGTGGGACGGGGAGGGTGAGGGATTGATTGAGAGGGCAGGGAGGGAGGGGGATGCCTTGCCCACCTGAGGGATACATGTTCGCCCCCATTATTATATGGAGGGAGTGTGGGAAGGGGAGGGCAAGGAGGGAAGGGAGAGGGTGCGATGCCCACCTGGGGCACGTTCCCTCCCCCCAATTATTATTATTTGGAGAGGGTGAGGGAGGAGAGGGCAAGCTGGGGATGTGAAGCAGACCTGAGGGGCATGTTTCTCCCCACACACCCCCCCCCCTATTATTATTGGCAGGAGGTGGAGGGAGATAAAGATGCGGGATTGACAGAGAGAAAGAGAGTGCGGAGTCAGGATGAGTGTGGTTGTAGTGTGATGTGGTGCGGAGTGGGGGTAGTGTGATGTGGTGCGGGGTGGGGGTGGGGGTAGCGTGATGCGGTGCAGGGTGGGGGTGGGGTAGTGTGATGTGGTGCGGGGTGGGGGTAGTGTGATGTGGTGCGGGGTGGGGGTAGCGTGATGCGGTGCAGGGTGGGGGTGGGGTAGTGTGATGTGGTGCGGGGTGGGGGTAGTGTGATGTGGTGCGGGGTGGGGGTAGTGTGATGTGGTGCGGGGTGGGGGTAGTGTGATGTGGTGCGGGGTGGGGGTAGTGTGATGCGGTGCGGGGTGGGGGTAGCGTGATGCGGTGCGGGGTGGGGGTAGCGTGATGCGGTGGGGGTGGGGGTAGTGTGATGTGGTGCGGCGTGGGGGTAGTGTGATGCGGGGTGGGGTGGGGGTGGGGGTAGTGTGATGTGGTGCGGGGTGGGGGTGGGGGTAGTGTGATGTGGTGCAGGGTGGGGGTAGTGTGATGTGGTGCTGAGTGGGGGTGGGGGTAGTGTGATGCGGTGCGGGGTGGGGGTAGTGTGATGTGGTGCGGGGTGGGGGTAGTGTGATGCGGTGCTGAGTGGGGGTGGGGGTAGTGTGATGTGGTGCGGGGTGGGGGTGGGGGTAGTGTGATGCGGTGCGGGGTGGGGGGTAGTGTGATGCGGTGCTGAGTGGGGGTGGGGGTAGTGTGATGTGGTGCGGGGTGGGGGTAGTGTGATGTGGTGGGGAATCAGGGTGGGAGTGGGGGTAGTGTGATGAGGGGTGGGGGTGGAGGTAGTGTGATGCGGTGCGGGGTGGGGGTGGGGGTAGTGTGATGTGATGCGGGGTGGGGGTGGGGGTAGTGTGATGTGGTGGGGAATCAGGGTGGGGGTGGGGGTAGTGTGATGCGGTGCGGGGTGGGGGTAGTGTGATGTGGTGGGGGTGGGGGTAGTGTGATGCGGTGCGGAGTGGGGGTGGGGGTAGTGTGATGCGGTGCGGGGTGGGGGTAGTGTGATGTGGTGCGGGGTGGGGGTGGGGGTAGTGTGATGTGGGGAATCAGGGTGGGGGTGGGGGTAGTGTGATGCGGTGCGGGGTGGGGGTGGGGGTAGTGTGATGTGCGGGGTGGGGGTAGTGTGATGTGGTGCGGGGTGGGGGTGGGGGTGGGGGTAGTGTGATGTGCGGGGTGGGTGTAGGGGTAGTGTGATGTGGTGTGGGGTGGGGGTGGGGGTAGTGTGATGTGCGGGGTGGGGGTGGGGGTAGTGTGATGTGGTGTGGGGTGGGGGTGGGGGTAGTGTGATGTGGGGTGGGGATGGGTGTGGGGGTAGTGTGATGTGGGGGTGGGGGTAGTGTGATGTGGTGGGGAATCAGGGTGGGGGTGGGGGTAGTGTGATGCGGGGTGGGGGTGGGGGTAGTGTGATGCGGTGCGGGGTGGGGGTAGTGTGATGCGGTGCAGAGTGGGGGTGGGGGTAGTGTGATGCGGTGGCGGGGTGGGGGTGGGGGTAGTGTGGTGCGGGGTGGGGGTGGGGGTAGTGTGATGCGGTGCGGAGTGGGGGTGGGGGTTGTGTGATGTGGGGGGTGGGGGTAGTGTGATGCGGTGCGGGGTGGGGGTGGGGGTAGTGTGATGCGGTGCGGGGTGGGGGTAGTGTGATGCGGTGCGGGGTGGGGGTAGTGTGATGCGGTGCGGGGTGGGGGTAGTGTGATGTGGTGCGGGGTGGGGGTAGTGTGATGCGGTGCGGGGTGGGGGTGGGGGTAGTGTGATGCGGTGCGGGGTGGGGGTGGGGTTAGTGTGATGCGGTGCGGGGTGGGGGTGGGGGTAGTGTGATGCGGTGCGGGGTGGGGGTGGGGGTAGTGTGATGCGGTGCGGGGTGGGTGTAGTGTGATGCGGTGCGGGGTGGGGGTAGTGTGATGCGGTGCGGAGTGGGGGTGGGGGTAGTGTGATGCGGTGCGGAGTGGGGGTGGGGGTAGTGTGATGCGGTGCGGGGTGGGGGTGGGGTTAGTGTGATGCGGTGCGGGGTGGGGGTGGGGTTAGTGTGATGCGGTGCGGAGTGGGGGTGGGGGTATTGTGATGCGGTGCGGAGTGGGGGTGGGGGTAGTGTGATGCGGTGCGGAGTGGGGGTAGTGTGATGCGGTGCGGGGTGGGGGTGGGGGTAGTGTGATGCGGTGCGGGGTGGGGGTGGGGGTATTGTGATGTGGTGCGGAGTGGGGGTGGGGGTATTGTGATGCGGTGCGGAGTGGGGGTGGGGGTAGTGTGATGCGGTGCGGGGTGGGGGTGGGGGTAGTGTGATGCGGTGCGGGGTGGGGGTGGGGGTAGTGTGATGCGGTGCGGGGTGGGGGTGGGGGTAGTGTGATGCGGTGCGGGGTGGGGGTAGTGTGATGTGGTGCGGTGCGGAGTGGGGTTAGTGTGATGTGGTGCGGTGCGGGGTGGGGGTAGTGTGATGTGGTGCGATGCGGGGTGGGGGTAGTGTGATGCGGTGCCGGGTGGGGGTAGGTAGTTACCGTTCTGCAGCTTGCGGGGGAGGGGGCTGTCGGAGTATAAAAGTAGGGAAGGGCCTTGCTAAACCTGGACACAGTGTAAGTCCTTAACTTAACTGTAAGTCGAACTGTGTTGTTGAAAACCCAAATTTGCCCTTTGTTGGACCTCTGTCTCGGGTATGCAAATGGCCGTTTGGTAGGACAGAATTTGGGTGTTGCTGGAAAAAAGAGACGCATCAGAGCTTTGCATCTTGCACTCATCAGGGCACTCTGCAAGAATCCCAATAGAAGGGGAAAACAACAA
This sequence comes from Carcharodon carcharias, assembly GCF_017639515.1. Lineage (NCBI taxonomy): Eukaryota > Metazoa > Chordata > Chondrichthyes > Lamniformes > Lamnidae > Carcharodon > Carcharodon carcharias. Next base: position 59,098 of record NW_024471191.1, read on the forward strand.
TTTATACTGCATGGGAAGAGAGCGCTGATCGATTGATTGATTGGCAAGTGGACTCTGATTGGCAGAGGCGTTGCCACGAGAGAATGCGCCAGTTAATGGTGACTGTACAGGGCACTGGTGCAACTGCACCTGGGGTACCGTGTACAGCTCTGGCCTCCTTTACTTAAGTGGGGGGGGGGGTGGTCACGGGGATGTACTTGCGTTGGATGCCGTTGGGAGAAGGTTCACTCGGCTGATTCCCGGGATGAATGAGGGGGGTGGGGTTGTCTCATGGGGAAAGGTTGAGCAGGTCGGGGCCGGTGCCCATTGGGGTTTAGAAGAACGAGAGGGGATCTTATTGAGACAGATAAGATCCTGAGGGGTGGGAGGGGGGTGGGGGAGAGGTGGAGCGGGGTCCTTGTCAGGAACTTGGATTGCACGTCCGCAGGTCAACTGGAGGAGGCAGGACCGGCGGGCAAGGTGGCCAAGGAAGCAGACGGGAGGCTTTCCTTTATTGGGCGAGGCATTGAACAGGAAAGCGTTGAACAGATGTAGCGACAGATAAAACGCCAGTCAGGCCACAGCTGGAATTTTGCCTGCGCAGCTCCAGCCACCACCTTTTTTTTTAACGGGGTGGGGGGGCGCGGATTCGTGAGAGCGTTGCTGCCGGGGCTGGAAAACCGCAGCTACGGCGGGGAGGTCGGGGCAGGCTTGGGGTCGCTTGCCTCGGAACGGAGGAGTTGGAGAAGGAGGAGGAGGAGGAAGAGGGGGTGACCTATTCGAGACGTACAAAACGATAAAGGGGGGGTCCCCAGGTAGGGTGGACAGGAAAGACCCGTTTTCCCCCTGGCTGAGGGGTGGGGGGTGGGGGGTGGGGGGGTTCAGTTACCGAATACCGGGGTGGGGAGGTGGGGGGGTGGGGGTCTCCCGGAATGGAGGAGGGGAGGGAGGGGGTGACCTATTCGAGGCGTACAAAACGATGAGGGTTTCCCCAGGTAGGGTGGACAGGAAAGACCTGTTTTCCCCCTGGCTGAGGGGAGGGGTGGGGCGGGCGGGGGGGCGGTGTCAGTTACCAGGTACCGTGGGGGTGGGGGGGTCAGTTACCAGGTACCGTGGGTGTGGGGATGGGGGGTGCGGGGTACGGGGAGGGGTAGATTTAAGGTGATCGGCGGGAAGGATTGGAGAGGGACGTGAGGAAGACCTGTCGGCGGGGGCCTGGAATTCGCTGGCCGAGCCGACACCGCTCAACTCGCCGAGCGGGCGCCCGGATCTGCGTCCGGAGCGCCGGTCGCCTGCCCGGGGGCTTGCAGGCCGGGAGCTGGAGAAGCGGGATTCAAACCAGCGGCTGGTGTCTCCCTCCTTCTGTTTTTTCTTTTTTTTTTGGTGGGGGGGGGGGGGGGGGGGGGGGGGGCCGGCGCAGACTCGACGGGCTGAACGGCCTCTTCCTCCGCTGTGACTTCTTCTAGGGTTCTACGGCCGGAGGGCGCTCGAGAGGCTGTTTTCCCCCTCGTTGTTTGGGGGGGGGGGGGGGGGGGGGGGGGGGGGTGGGGGGGGTGTCGGTGGGAACGTAGGGCCGAGGTCACCATCGGATCGGCCGCCACCTTATTGAGCGGCGGCCGCCAAGGCCGGAGGGGCAGGGGTAGGCCGCTCGGCCCATCGAGCCTGCTCTCGCCGCTCATTGCCGTGGCGGCCGGCTGCCCGCCCGCGCCCTCTCTGCTGCTCCCGCGGCCTCCTCCTCCTGCTCCTAATTCGCGCGTGTGTATGTCGGTGAGGTCGGTGCTTACCGGCTGCACCCCCCCACCCCCACCGCCAAAGACAGTGGTGTGGGGGGGGCGCGGGTGGGGGGGTGCGCTGGTGTCTACAGGATTCTCTCACCCCACTACCACCCCCACCCCCACCCTTCTCTCCTCGAGCTGGCCTCGACCAGAGGCCTAGTGGTGTCGCTAGGTTTCAGAGGGCCGGTTTGAGAGAGAGAGAGAGAGAGAGGGACCGGCCGGGACCTGGAGTCACGTACAGGCCCGGACTGTGTTGGGCTGGGGGAGGAGGGGGAAGAGGGGGCAGGGTGGGGGGAGGGGTGGTGGGTGGGGTGTGGAGGTGAGGGAGGGGGAAGAGGGGGCAGGGTGGGGGGAGGGGTGGTGGGTAGGGGGGGCGAGGGGGAGGTGGGGTGGGGGAGAGGTGGAGGTGAGGGAGGGGGAAGAGGGGGCTGGGTGGAGGAGGGTTTCCTCCTGAATGGATGCGAGGGAACTGGCCACTTGTTTCTGACTGCGTTGCGATGGCTTCCATCGTCGACCATTCGTTTTAAAATGTTTTTTTTTAAAGTTTCTTCCCGAACGGAAGTCTGGCTCCTCCCTGACCCTCTCCGCCCCTCCCCCCCTCTCTCTCTCTCTCTCCCCCTCCGCTCCTTTAAGACGCTCCTTTCGCTCAGCTGCCCCTGTTTAGCTCAAGTGTGACTTCCTCGTCTGAGTTAACATTCTCGCCAAGCACCCAAGGATGTTTCTCGATGTTAGACTCGGCATTGTGTAATCTGACAGGGTGAACTGATGAGCTCAGGGTGAAGGCACCCCGAGGTAGCAGCCACCACCATGCGATTGAATGTTCCGCCTGGCTTGAAAGGGGGAAGTGTGGGTCTGAGACTAGTGTCTTAAACTTAAACCAGGGCAACCACGTGGGGATGAAAGCTGAGCCAGCCGAAGTGGCCTGTGAAGTCAGGCTAGAGGAGAGATCAGTAGAGGAGCAGTGGCAGACGTTTAAGGGGATATTTCAGAGTATTCAGTTAAAAAAAAAAAGTTATGGAAAGCCTCGAACTTGAGGGAAAAGCGTACAACTCCGCAAAGATGACTGGCAGGACAGATGATGGGCCGGAATAATCTGAACGGCAGAGGGTGACTGAAGGGTGAATCGGGAGAAAGAATTCAGCGTACGAGAGGAGGCGAGCTGGAAATGTGAAAGTGGATAGCAAGAGTTTCTACAGGTATTTAAACAGGAGGAGAGCAAGTAACGTGAGTGTTGGTGCTCCAGAGGGTGACGGTGGGGAGTTAGTAGCAGAAAATAAGGAAATGGCGCAAGAAGTGAACAAATATTTTTGCTTCTGCGCTCACCAGAGCGGATGCAAAGAAAACATTCCAGTAATAGCTGCAAATCAGGTGGTGGAAGGGAGAGAGGAACTTGGTGAAACTATAATCACTAGGAAAATGTTACTGAGCAAATCGATGGAGCTGCGGACTGGCAAGTCTCCGGGTCCTGATGGACTACATCCTAGGACCTTTAAAAGAGGTGGCTAATGGGGGAGCAGATGTGAAGTGAGGGTGTTTCTCGATATGAAAGGCGCTGAGGAGCTTTACTAGACAGATTCCTGGAATGTGCGGGTTGTCTTATGGGGAGAGGTGGGACAGACTGGGCTTGTTCCCACTGGAGTTTAGCAGAGTGAGGGGGCGATTGGATTGAAGTTTACAAGACCCTGAACGGCCTCGACACGGCGGGCGTGGGAAGGACGTTTCCTCTTGTGGGTGAACGGGGAGGCGGGGTCTCTGCCTCAGGAGGCGGGGTCTCTGCGTCGGGAGGCGGGGCCTCTGCCTCAGGAGGCGGGGTCTCTGAATATTTTTAAGGCGGAGGGAGGTGGATCCTTGTCCGGCGAGGGGATCGAAGGTCGTCCGGGGTGGGGGGGGGGGGGGGGGGTGGTGGGTAGATGGGAACGTGGAACTCGAAACGTGAGCAGATCAGCCGTGATGTTATTGAGCGGCGGAGCAGGGCTCGAGGGGCTGAATGGCCTCCTCCTGCACCTAATTCGCACGTTTGTATGTAATTTAAATACAAGATGGCGCCTGCACCTTGACGCGATTCCACTCGTCTTCATGTCCTTATGTTCGAATCCCTCGGTGGCCCTCGTGCTCCCTGTCCGCCACCCCCCAACTCCCTGGAATCACCTCCGTTCTCCTCGACCTTCCGAGATCTCCGTGCTTCCCCTGATTCCGCTCTCTCAAGTGCTCCACCCCGATTTTTAATCTCTCCGCCATTGGTGGCTGTGCCTTTGGCTGCCAGGGTGTTCGAGCTCTGGAATTCCCTCCCCCCCCCCCCTCTCCCCCCCGGCTCTCCCTCCCCCCCCGCTCTCTCCCTCCCCCCGCTCTCCCCTCCC